>NC_081538.1:24859419-24994419 GCF_030273125.1 Centropristis striata | reverse complement strand
ATGACTCCACTACAAGTAAAAGTCCTGCATTCAAAACTAACTGAAGTAAAAGTGCAACAGAAAATGTACTTAAAGTATGAAATGACCCCACTCAGATTGTTTTATATATTGTAAATATATTATTGGATTATTATTTTTGATGCATTTATGTGAGCAGCATTTTATTGTCCAGGTATGGCTTGTTTTAACAACTTAATATACTTTTATGTGCTTTAATATATGCACAATCATTTTAAATGTATCATGTTTTTTATGTTAATTTTCGACCTGAAAGGTCACTAAAGCTGGCAGCTAAGTACAATATCTGCCTTTAGAATACGTGTAAATGTGACTCATGATTTAATATATATATATATATATAATATTATATAATATAATGTAGGGACCACAATGGAAATAAGCCTTAGGGCTTTATTGTGGCCTCCCTGACTATTTTTTATCTATTTATATTACGTATGACACAGGTTGCTGTTTCATATTTTTTATATCAAGAATGGTCAAATAAAATCAATCAATCAATCAATCAATCAATCAATCAATCAATCAATCAATCAATCAATCAATCAATCAATCAATCAATCAATCAATCAATCAATCAATCAATAATGCACAAAAATAACTTTGCACTTATGCCTGTCTTGAAGCTGCTCTGACACTATAATTCTGTTTCCACTGATAATATCTTACATTCACAAAGGTTGCAAAAACAAAACAAATCCCCTGATAAAAAAAATAAATATTGACCATATGACCTGTTTCTTCACTTACGGCCCCTAATAGTGGTCAAATTTGACTCAAAAATACTGAAATTATTCTATTAATTACCCACCTTGTGTAAGATTATAGTAAAAAATACAATAATTACTCCTAAAATGTAGTGAAGTAGAAGTATAAAGTTACATATGTGGAAATACTCAAGTAAAGTTTCTCTTATTCACTGAATATTGAATGAATATAGTAGTCAAATTCAAATATTAATATATAATGCTGATGGTTTGGATCTATTTCTGAAAAATAGTCACATCAGTCACATCTCTTTCCAAAAATCAGCCTTTTTACACTAAAAATAACACTAAGGGACTATTTGTTTTAGTAGAAAGTAGTTCCACTGGAGAGAAACAATCAGCGTCGACCACTAGAGGCAGTAAGAAAATTAGTTTTGTTGTTGTTGTTTGTTTGACCCTCTAACTCAACTGTTTAACTGTTTAATATAATGTCAATGCTGATATATTAAATCAAGGCCCACACAAAACAAATTGAAAATTAAACATGTTTTCTCCACCAGGAGGCCAGCTGCCAAAAAGGTCAAACCCTGCGAGAGATTCCTGAGAAAAATCTGTCAATTCACTGCTGAGCCTCAACGGACCTGACCTTTGACCTTTACTGGAAGCAAGACGATAGTTAGTGATACGCTGATCACTGTGGGAGACATGAGGAGACAGAGAGAGACGAGGAGAGACGAGGAGAGAGACAGAGAGACGAGGAGAGACACAGAGAGACGAGGAGAGACGAGGAGAGAGACAGAGAGACGAGGAGAGACGAGGAGAGAGACAGAGAGATGAGGAGAGACACAGAGAGACGAGGAGAGAGACAGAGAGACACAGAGAGACGAGGAGAGACGAGGAGAGAGACAGAGAGACGAGGAGAGACGAGGAGAGAGACAGAGAGACGAGGAGAGAGACAGAGAGACGAGGAGAGACACAGAGAGACGAGGAGAGACACAGAGAGACACAGAGAGACGAGGAGAGACGAGGAGAGAGACAGAGAGACGAGGAGAGACGAGGAGAGAGACAGAGAGACGAGGAGAGACACAGAGAGACGAGGAGAGAGACAGAGAGACACAGAGAGACGAGGAGAGACGAGGAGAGACGAGGAGAGACGAGGAGAGACGAGGAGAGAGACAGAGAGACGAGGAGAGACGAGGAGAGAGACAGAGAGAGACAAGGAGAGATGAGGAGAGACGAGAAAAGAGACAGAGAAACGAGGAAAGACACAGAGAGACACAGAGAGACGATTAGAGATGAGGAGAGACACAGAGAGACGAGGAGAGACAGAGAGAGACGAGGAGAGACACAGAGAGACACAGAGAGACGAGGAGAGACGAGGAGAGACAGAGAGAGACGAGGAGAGACACAGAGAGACGATTAGAGATGAGGAGAGACACAGAGAGACGAGGAGAGACTAGGAGAGACGAGGAGAGACACAGAGACACACTGTAGTATATTTTGGTGCAATTCAATGCAAATGGTACAATTCATGTTACATGTGTTATAGGAGATTTGCTTCTGTAAGAGGGGCCTCTCTGACCCTTGGTCAGAACAGAGTCTCCAGTCTATTTGGGGCTCTGGGGACAGGTGCATATCTGACAGAAGAGATGTTGGGATGTAAACAAAACAAGTCTATATATCAGATAGAAGAAGGGTTGGAATGTCGGCCTGAATAAGGTTAAAAGGTAAATTCAGTAGCAGAAAGAAAGATAGAGAGAACAAGGGCTACATGTTTCATTCAGCAGCCGTGAATTTGACACAGTTCTCCTCCGCTGTACCTATAGGCAGTGTGTTCTTTGATGAGTGATAACAAAGAAAACTAAAAGGAACTTCAACTTGGTCTTCAATCCATTTTTCTCATTCAGAGAGGGAGTTAATTTACACTCCAACACAGAGAGACGAAGAGAGACAGACGAGGTCTGATGAGGACTCTCTGACAGACGTGTCCTCTTCAGTAACAGGTTCCTCACAGACGGAGGAGCAGAGATCTGCCTGTGAAAACTTCAACACTTTCATGTCGGACTCAAAGAAAACAAAAGAAACCTTCAGCAGAGTGACGCACACGCACACACACAAATACACACACACACACACACACACACACACACACACACACACACACACACACACACACACACACACGCACACGCACACACGCGCGCACACACACACACACACACAAACACACACACACAGCTGAGGTCACGTCCTCACTGTTGTTTTGTCTCCATATTAATGAGGTTTTAATAAACTGGGGAATTCCTGCTTTTAGTTAAATTAACAGCTAACATATGGTGGGTAATTAATAAGATAAGTTTGTGTTTAAATGTTTTTATACTCAAATTTGAGTATTTTAAGGGCCATATCAGGTCATATTTTAGTATGTATGTTATATCTGTCTGTCTGTCTGTCTGTCTGTCTGTCTATCTATCTATATAAATATATATATAAATATATATATATATATTTATTTGAATTTGACTACTTTTTGGCTGATAAATATATCAATAATTCATTGACAGTTTAACCCTCTTAACCACAAGAGAATACCAAAAATACAATCATTTGTCATAGAAAGAAAATGTAAAAACAGTCACAGTTATTGTAGGAATATTCCTTGAATGGATTATCGGTTATGAAAGTTTATGTAAGAAAAAGTGACCAAAGCTAAGCTTAAATTTGTGATTTGTCTTTTGACAAAACCATAAATAAGACTTGGATGGATTTTCGGTGATATAAGTTTATGTTAGAAAAAGTAACCGACTTGTTATTTACATTGTTGAGTTGCGTGCTATCATCATCCCAAATGTTTCCAACAAACCTAAAGAAATGAAGACAGTAGGCACTTTTCACGGTGTCATATAACCTTAAAACCCTTTCGTTGCTCTATCTACTATAGAAAAACATCCTTAAACTTGTATTTCTGTCCTCAGCGTTTCCAAAAACCCTCCCTGCTACACATGCACCCATAAAAAAAACACATATAGTCGTTTCTACTGCCAAACAGTCCAACAGGGCATTAGAGTTTTTACGACGCATCCTGATGATCTCGTAACCAAACCAACAAAAAGAAATGACTTTTCTCCGCTTTACAAGTCCGAGGCTGGTAGTAACGCTGACGCTAAAGCATTATGTCCTAAAAAATCAGCTGCTGCGTGGAGAGTTTATCCACCGACACGTTTGTGTTTATGATGTGAGCTGGCAGTACGTCAAGGTCTGCATGCAAACATCCATCCAGCCAGAGAACAGACTGTTTGTGTTTGTTTGTGTGGGAGAGAAGATCAAATGAGATAATGTGAGGAATTAGTAGCTGCAGACGCTAATAGAGGAATAATAATCATGTAAAGCTGCAGAGTTCAGCTCCAGATCTTTCACTTTGATTGGAGCTTTGAAAGTTTTCAGAGGAGCAACAACACTTCCGGTACTTACGCCTACTCTCATAGATAGCCCTGGACTTCTCATAAAGATCATAGGGGTCGGGTTTAGCCAGGGCCAGGGCTGAGTCTGAGGCCGAGTCTGGCACCGAGGCCCTGAGGAGATGGTGTGTTGGGAAGGGGGCGCTGTGGGGGATAACGGGGGCGGACAGGCTGGTCTGAGCGGGGCTGCTCTGGCCCTGCTGCTGGGACTCCCACTGCTCCAGAACCTGCAAAGCACAGCGGCATGATGGGTCAATACTTCACCGCCACCTCCACCTCCTCCACTCCACTCCACTGGAGCTGGGAAAGCATGAAAAGACAACACTAAAAAGTTCTGCTTTAAAGACTTCTGACTGTTCACTAAGCCCCACACCTCCTAGTTTCTGCTCCTGTCAAGCTTTAGGTCCAACACATGCAGCTGGTGGCAGATTTATCAGGCAAAAATTGCAGGAATTTCTGAAACAGTAGGTCTTCAATCACAGACAGGTAGCTTTTTTTTCATATTTTTTTTTCTGTTTCAACCCAGTATTCCTGTAGTTGTCGATAAATGTTAGGTTACACCAGGGATGGGCAACTGGAGGCCCGGGGGCCGCATACGGCCCGCACCCTCACTTGAAGTGGCCCTCAGTATAACTACATGCATTTGAGCATGAAATCTTAAAAGTTCAGTGTAAAAATGAACAAAATTACTTCTTGCAATTAATGTTGGTCTGCTGTTCTTGCACTGAAAAATGTATTAATTAAATTTTTAATTTAATGTTCCAAAAAATAATAATAAAATTGTAAAAAATAAAAAATAAAAAATAAAACCCTGTAAAGTCTGGCAGTTGCCAAACACTCATTGTCATATTAAAGTAAAAAAATAAATAAATAAATAAATAAATATATATATATATATATATATATATATATATATATATATATATATATATATATATTATGTATATTATCTGTATATTTTTTAAAGAAATTACCTGTAAAATAAGTTGTGTAGTTTGTCCTAGTATTATAATTTTATATATGTATAATTAAATGTTATTCATTCAGAAATAATCCTTGGTTTAGATGTTTATTATAGACAGAACTAACTTGGACAAGAACACAGTTTATTAAAGCAGATTAATGATTTAATGTTTATTCTCAAAATTAATTTTTATTTTACTAGAAAAGGGATTTAAGGGGGACTAAATAATGTTTTTTTATTGTTGTTGTTTTTTTCAAATGTGGTGACATCTAAGAGTTTGTGTGGAGTTGTCTGAGTTTAAACTTCCCCAAACACATAACTTTTACACCCTGAGCAGATAACAATCAATCAACTGTTTTTCCTAACAGATTTAACTTCTTCTGAGTTGTGGAGCATGTGGAGGAACTGAAGGCTGACAGGTCTGCAGTGGCTCGTTTTGGTCACTGAGCAACCATTGGACAATCAACAGTTTAGGGGGCGGGGCTTAGTGAACGATCACTTCATGCTGGACAGACGGGAGCTGGACTGTTAGTGAGGTTAGTGGTTAAAACAAGCAAAAACAACTTCAGCCTCTATCTGATTAACCTCAGTGTGTATCAGAGACGTGTGTATGGAGAGAAACACATATAAAGGGATGTGACAGACATAAATATGCTCTTATTTTGGAGGGTATTTTGAAGATGACAGCAATGTATATCTCCCTTTGTTTTTCTTTCAGTGGCTGTTGGGGCTTAATATTAAGGCTATGGAGTATATATTGATATCATATGAAACTAGATTATCTGAGAAATCCAGGGTGAAAGGGGGTAGAATAATGTGCTGAAGTTAGCGTAAAAAATGGCAGAAAATACAGAAATCTCTAAGTTTTTAAAACCAAATCACAGCATGGATTTTTCTATGTTGTTCCAAAGGTCTTGGTGTATTGATGGAATATTCTGGAGAGGTTTTTGAACATTTTTATCCATTCTTGATATTTAAACAAAGCCTAATTCAGCATCAAATATGTGTAAAAACATGATTATCTCATGATTCTCATATATATATATATAAAAGAGAATATAGAATCTTAACTTTCTTCAAAGTTTCTGTTAACAATGTAAATACTAAATGAATTCATACTTTTTGATCTGAGCGAGAAGGGGTGGAATTTAAGTTTGCACTTCTTCCCACTCCTTTTCAGGCATGTAAACTGATTTATGCAGTGTTTAATCATTTCTTTTGTATTAAGCTTTTCATTGTTTGTTTGTTACTTTTTCTTTCTTTCTTTATTTCTTATTGATAATAACCAAAATCTTTATCTTGAAAACCATGTAAAATGTCCAGATATCAGCTCTTAAATTAAACTCTTATCAGCTATTTTTGTTGTTATCATATATATTTGTCCAAACAAATGTACCTTTAGTTGTACCCGGCATTAAAATGAACACAAAATTGAAGAAAACAAAGGTGGTCTAATCATTTTTTCCAAGACTATATGTATAATGATGTGTGTGCTATTTTATTTATTTATTATTTAACAGTCTATTCTGTGGTTTAGGTTGGAGATCTTGTTGGGCCACACTCTAATAAATAAAACATTGGGTCAACAAAAAAAAGTATGTTAACGTTTTCCCCAAGAATTTTTACGTTAAGCCAACTGCTGCTATTACATTAATTCATAGCAATGTTTTGAGTGAATTACCTTTCCTAAGTAAGATGAACTTAATAATTGCATGAATGCAAGTATTTAAATTAATCCAACATAATGTTTTAAGTGGTGAAGAAACTTAGGCATGCAGGAGACAGAAACTGGGCCGTCCACACGTCATCAAATTGAAATTTTACATTAACAGAACTTAAAACTATAATTTTTTTTTGATTAACAAAAACATTTAAACTGACACAAGTCATGATAGTATATTGAATCAATAGGCATAATTTGTGTGTCAAAAACTCAATAAAATAACAATTACAAGTAAAAAGTCTAACAGTTTCTCAGAACTTGATTTTTTATTTCACAACAATATATGTATTTAACCCTCTGAAGTCCAGGAGATTTTGGTTGAAATTTGTCAACTTCCTATGAATTCCTTTCTGTCTCTGTTCAGCATCTTTCAGTCTGTCCTTACATCACATGCATGGCTCCTTTTTCTCCACACAAACTTGGCTATCAGTCAGATTTTTCATTTTATTTTACGTATAAAGCTGCCAGGAACCGAAAATACAAACAAAAGACACAGGTGTCTATAGAAATCTACCTTTTTTTTTTTTTTTTTTTTTTTTACCATTTATACACACAAAAACAGCAGAAAACATAATAAATAATAAAACAACAAAACAGTCTATTTGCATGTCAATTAAAAATACGAATAGTTTTCATTGTAGAAAGAAAATTCACAATTTAAAAATGGTCTAGAAACATAAACGGCACACTGTGAAAGCTCCTATGATTGAACTTTAACTGGCTTTCTCAGCTTGTCTACATATCATATATAAATAAAGTTATTACTGTCAATAAAATGTGTATTTTCAATGAATAGATGGACTCCAGAGGGTTAAGTAATGACTAAAGGTCCTCTGAATTAGTTTTTAGAGTGTTGAAACAGTCCTGAAATCCCCAGATTAGATGGTGTACTGTTGTTGACCTGCTATCCCCCCCTAAAAACCCCCTGCCCAAGGCCCCTGAACTCTCTATAAAACACTTATTATCTAATTAATTTATTGGCGACTGGAGCACACTGTTTATTATCACTGTTTTACACAAGTTTCATGCAGAAACACGTTTGAAATGTGCTGCTGTCAGTGTTTGAGGTGACGGCGGCAG
This sequence comes from Centropristis striata, assembly GCF_030273125.1. NCBI lineage: Eukaryota > Metazoa > Chordata > Actinopteri > Perciformes > Serranidae > Centropristis > Centropristis striata. The sequence continues at coordinate 24,986,469 of NC_081538.1, read as the reverse complement.
TTTTGACAACACCAGTCAGTCACAGCGTCGGCCTTGATGTGTCAGATAAGTCGGGGCTGTTTGAGTCACGGCACGACACTGAGCAGATAGCCAAGATGACATGTTGACATGTCAGAAAGTGTGAGAGACGGATCCGGAGGGAGCCACAGTGAGACTGGCTGCATATGGCACGCTTTAATATCCAGGATTACAGGGCATCTGGTTCAAGACGCACCCAGAATAAATATGAGGCTCATAAAAAGCTCCGGGACGGAATCAAAAGTGTTTCCGCTCGTTGTGGGTTTCGTCGGTGTCTGCTATTGATGTGGAGCACGTCTGCTGATCGGGGCAGGCTGAGGAGACGAGGGACCTTGTTAAGGCTGAGCTTAGACTGATCTCTCTCTCTCTCTCTCTCTCTCGTCCTCGCTGGTTCATTAAAGCGATCGAGCTCGTCAGACGAATCGAGGACACCGATTTGCACACACGTCATTATACAGGTATGTCTCCAAAAATTAGAATATCGTGAAAAAAGTTCAATATTTTTTGTCGATTATTTCAGAAAGTGGAACTCAGATATTATATAGATTCATTACACATAGAGTGAAATATTTCAAGCCTGTATTTCTTGTAATTTTGATGTTTATGGCTTAGAGATAATTAGAACACAAAACTCAGTGTCTATTCTTATTATTTATATTATTATTATTATCATCATCATCATCATCATCATCACCATCATCATCATTATTATTTTATTGTTTTATTTTATTATTTTTTTATTTATTATCATTATCATTATTATATTAATAATTATTATTCTCATTATTATTATTATTATTATTATTATCATTATTATTATTATCATCATTATTATTGTTATCAGTATTATTATTATTATTATTATTATTGTTGTTGTTATTATTACTATTATTATCATTATTATCATTATTATTAAGTCTTACACATTTCACAATTTTTGTTGGTTATACCAAAAAAAAAAAAAGATTATACAATATACAAGCAAACTTAAATATAATAATTCAATAATTCTTAATTAATTCTTAAAATGTATGGCTTGCTTGTATTTGAATGAAGTTACTTTACAGGAGAACATTACTGAGTAAAAACAGCCAACATGAAGTATCTGTTATGTACAGTATCGGCTAGATTCGACTGACAAATCCAGATAAGCTCATTTGTGAAGGAAACTCTGAGGAGCTGCAGGCAGAGCTCAACTGTAGGTCGATACCACAATTAGATGCCCCCCCCCCCCCCCGCTCCGTTCTTCCCCTTATTAGTCAAATTCTCCCATATTTCATCCTCAGAGTTGCAGAAGTCTTCTTGTAACAAATGATGCCCAATTAAACTGTGACTGAACTCTGGTTGGGGTTCAGCAGCTGGGGGAGAGGGGCCGGGCGGGGCGGGGCAAGAGGGGCGGCCAACAAATGAACACTGGGGGGTGAAGAGGCAGAGAGAGATGTGAGGAGACAAGACAGAGAGAGATCTCTGCATGCCGTCTGCTGCTTTGTGACGTTCAAAGCGTATTTTCCTCACAGCGCAGAATTACAATTATTCTGAGGGAAATGGAGGAGGCTGATTAAATCTGGAGGGAGGCAGAAAATGATGAACAATGAGGAGAATTTCAGGGGACGAGTGTCTTAAAAGCTGCACGGTGGAGGATTCCTGTGTTGCAGGATTTGAAGTCAATGTGTTTAAAGGGACAGTTCACCCTCCAAAATAAATCTAAAACACATGTAAGCTTATAGTCTTAACTTATCAGTTTAGTTTTTTGTCAAGTAGGAACTTTACCGAAGAGATTTGGGAGTTCCTGCATTAAAAACTGCACACAAAAAAGTCTGTGGATTATCTTGAGTAGAACCTGGTCTCACAGGAATCTGTGAAATAGCCACAGATTTGCTTAACTCAAAATCCGTGGAATAGCCACGGAATCACTCAAATTTCTGTGAAACTGACATGGATTTCGCTACAATGCAAGTTAATGACAGTCATATCCCGTGGCTATTCCGTGGATATTTTTTCCTATTGGTTTGTTCCAAGTCACGTGACTTTTAAGGTCCCGGCGGTCAGAACAAAAAACATGGCGGACAGTTCTCTCATTTTTTAATGAAAAAATCTATATTTTGACTTAGTTTCTGCATAAAAATTGATTTTGATCACATTTCAAGCGAGAAATATATGTTTTATTTTCTAAATATTCACTCAGTGAATGTACATAATCACTTTGTATGTTGGAATAGCCACGGGATATGACTGTCATTAACTTGCATTGTAGCGAAATCCGTGTCAGTTTCACGGAAATTTGAGTGATTCCGTGGCTATTCCACAGATTTTGAGTTAAGCAAATCCGTGGCTATTTCACGGATTCCTGTGAGACCAGGTTGCTTGAGTAACAGGGCATGGGCCGCTTTCAGAAATAAGTTAGCATTTCAGCACCCTGGGGTCTTTCCTCTCAAACTCAATGACGATTTTGAATGTGTTGGTGGTTAGATGCCTGAAATAAGGTCTGTGGTTTACAAAAGCTGAAGATATGTTCACGTTTTGTTGTGCAGCATAAAATACATTAGTAAATACCCCCAGTTGTGAATTTTGTAGTTTTTACGAGTCCTTAAAAAGGCAGTTACTAACAAGTGGCTACAGAGCAACAAGTCCATCCATCCATCCATTCTCGTCCGCTTATCCGGGGCCGGGTCGCGGGGGCAGCAGGCTAAGCAGTCTCAAACATAAACAGCACAGGAGGTCGTGTGTCAGGACCACAAATAACAGCACGTAGGTACGTATCGTGGCAAGTTGTAAAAATAGCACACATGTCATTAAACATACATGTAAGGTTTGCGGTTGTAATAAAAGGCTGCAGTTTCTGTGGATTTATGTTGTAAACTGTTGTAACTGACCTAGGTTTAGGACAAAAAAAATCCTGGTAAGGCATTAAAAAAGACAGTTTAAAGAGTAAATAAATGTACATAACACAAGTGAAGTAGTTACGAGGGTCACTTGACTAACCGCAAGTTACTTAAAAATGGTCTCCTTTTGTTTTCACACAGAACACGAACCCCGCTCTCCTGAAAGTCCATCATTTGTTTGAGCCATCCACCACCCCATCCTCTAACTGAAGGTGGAAATCCACAATTTTAAATTTGCTACTACGTCAGCAAGATGGCAGCGGACGCATTGCAGTGGTCGGTGTAATACGTAAATATCGCATGTTTTTCGCCGCCTGTACACACGACCTATCATGATGTTTCGAGGGGAGAACAGGCTGAAATGAGACTACGGTGGTTGTCGGGGACATTAAACACCGCCTCACAGCCTCGAGTTGTGTTTTCCAAATAAATTTAAATATCAATAACATTTTAGTTCTGAACAAGCTGTTGAAAGATTTCTAAAATATTCATGTTTTCTCATTTTTATGACAGGTGGTCTAATAAATCTGTTGTAGATGAACATTTATATTTTATTCTTCACTTTCTTCCTATTTTCTGTTAACAAAGTAAAATAAAATGTAAAATGTAGAAAATATCTTTTGATCTCAGGGAGAAGGGGTGGAATTTCACGAGTTTACACTCATTTTTGGATATGTAAACTGATTTATGTAGTGTTTTGTTATTTCTTTTGTATTAAGCTTTTCATTGTTTAAAACTGTTACATTTTCTTTATATTAATTATTTTTTAAAATTTAACTCAGCTTGTACAGAGTCCTACAGATTTCACAATTTTTGTGGGTTGTACCACGGAAAAATAAAAAAAATAAAATAGAAAAAACAATGAATACAATGTACAAGCAAACTTATATAAAATAATTCAATAATTCTTAATATTTTTTTTGGGTTGCATGTATTTGTATTAAAATCATATTTTCAGAGCAGTATTTTGTATTTTTTTTTATGCATTTTCACCCACATTTTGATGTATTTTTTAGCATTAGAGTATATTATAGTATGTATTGTTAATTGCAATGAGGACACCACGAGCCGGGGTCACGCGCTGGTCGAGCAGCGCTGGCGGGACGTCCAGGCGTGAAATGGATTACACACACAGTCGCACAAAGGGAAACAAAGAAAGATGGGCGGAAACACTCGTGTGCAGGCATGTGAGTGTGACAAACACACACAGAGTGAGTGTGATCTGGGAGGATGTGTGGTGGTTTACAGTGGGCCCGGGGACAGCACATGATACTGTAGAGGAGTATTTATGGTGGCGGAGGCAGCAGATAAGGCTGAATGTGAGTTTGTCGAGGGCTTTTTCTTAATGTGACAAAAGCAAAATAAAGGCGAGGTGAAGGATAAATGACTCGGGAGCAAGTGGTACGGTGACATGAAAGTGCAAAAAAAGCTTTTAAAAAATCTGAAAGATTGCAAAAAATGTTATAAAAACGGAGATAAAAGAGGGATGAATGCGTCTGGGCCATGCCAAAGCAGTTAGAACAGAGGCTAAGCAGCACTACAGCAGCAGCATCACTCACAGTGTGGATAACCCCGATGGCACCGAGTCAGGCTGTGAATTAGCTCCGACTCGCAGGATCAAGAGACGAGCGATGTTATGAGCGGGCCACTTGACCTTTTCTCATACTATGACAATAAAGACGGGCTGAATATCAAGGGCTCGCTGCTGTAAAAAGCCACGGACACATCGTGAATCATCAGTAGAGTTAGTACGGCGAAGAGGAGGGGCTGGAAAAGTGATTTCTACATCTTAAAGTCACTCTGATTAGCACAGACAGAATGCACACTGCAGCCATCGGAGCTAAAGTGGAGAAATCTTCTATTAACCCATAAGAACCAATGGTGACAAACACTTTATATCTTCTAGAATCTCCCATATTCAGCTTTATGCTTCACATTAACTCATTGAATGAGATGTAAACATGTACTTGTATGGGTTTTTGTTTGTTTTTTGTCTTGTTTCTTTGTTTTTGTTGTTTTAAGTGTTTTGTCAGGCTACTGAAAATCAATTGTATGTGATGTCAGACCATATTTTTTATTTTTTATTGTTCAATTAGGGGGCAGACAAATATAAGAAATGTTTTCTTTGTGCTGCTCCTTTCCAATCATGAAGGTGTAGAGTGTGTCTCTGTACACATTTTGTTGTCCACCTTCCTGAAAGGAACAAAATAAATAAATACAAATAAATAAAAAATCCCTCAGTGATGTATACTCAACACCCTGGTGTGGTGGTCATGTGACTTTGACAAGAAGCGACTTCTCCAAAATGTGGCTGTGACTGGAAACAGAAATGTGAAAAAGTAGCTGATTTCAAAAAGCTTATTTTTAGTTACTAGGCTTGTTAGTTACAAGTTTAAACCCATTTAACAATTCTAATCCGTTAACAGGGTGTCCTGTATTGCATTTAACTTGTTCTCACCATATTTCCTGAACAAATTAAAGTCACAAATTTGATATATGTTATGAAGATGCAAACAAAAAGGCAAATGGTCATTTGTTTTTATTAAGTTTTTGATTTATTCTTATTTTGTTACTTAAAAACAAATCTAAAAAAAATAATTTATTGTTAAACACTAACACAACACTATTAACACTATTATTATGTCACAATTTTGATAAATGTTGTGGAGATGCAAATAAAAAGGCAAATTTGTGTTTCTGTAAGCAGAAAATGTGTCTTTTTTTAATTTTAAAATAAGAAATATCATAAACATAAATACCATAAACGCCCAATGTATCGTATACATGTCACATCACAGATCTTTGACATTTAGGGGTAGAATTTTTTTTTAAAACATCATAAATAAAGTTCCATACTAAAGTTCCAGTATGCGCTTCATGGAGGAGCAGCAAAAGTTTGGTAGCTCTCTGTTTTTACTGAATTTCCCCTCGGGGATGAATAAAGTAATTTTGAATTTTGATTTGATTTGATTAAATGTGTTCTATGTGGTCCACTTGGTCTGTGCTATATCCCCCATACTTTTCCTTTAAGGATTACTAGGTCTGGGTTCTTATGGGTTAATGAATAAAAAAAGCAGAAATGGGGGGACAGTCCGAGTTCTGGAGGCTGGGTGCGTGTTACCTGCTTAGCGGTCTTCCAGGGTGAATAGTGACCTGCAATGTTGAGAGAACAAAAAAATGGTTTAGACTGAAAAAGGTCATGAGATGTGAGGGTTTAATTTCAGCTGTGAGAAGCTGATTCCACTGGTTTTATGGAGATAATAAAATGAAGAAAGCTTTCAACAGAATTACAGATGAAACCAGTGGTGGAATGTAACTAAGTACATTTACTCAAGTACTGTACTTAAGTACAATTTTGAGGTACGTGTACTTTATTTGAGTTTTTCTATCATATGTAACTTTATACTTTTTACTCCACTACATTTAGCTGACAGCTTTAGTTACTTTTTGGGTCAATATTTAAAATGAAAAACATGACACACTGTAAAAATTTCCCGTTGTTTTTTTACAGAAAAAAACTGGCAGCTGTTGTTACCAGAATATTTCCTAAAAAAATACAGTACATATGTCAACATCTTTACAGAACAACTTGTACATTTTACATCCTAAAACTGTAGTAATTAAAAAAAAACAATAAACAATTTAAAGTTGTAGATTATACCGTCCTTTACAGCTTATTTAATAGGATGCTGCTGCTTTTATACTAATTATTTATGCAAAATTTACATGCAGATTTTGCTTATTGTGCATTGAATACCAGTAAATTAACATTCAGTTATTATTTATTGTACACTGAATACCAGTAAAATTTGAAAAAAGTTGTTCTGTAAAGTTGTTTACATTTATACTGTATTTTTTGCAGAATTATTCTGGTAACCACAGCTGTCATTTTTTTTCTGTAAAAGCAACAGATTTTTTTTACAGTGCACATTTAAAGTGATGAGACATGTTTTTAAATTATACCTCATAACAGTATATGAAGTACTTAAAATGAGCCCTATGTTTACAAAATTAAAACACTGCTTACATAAAAACATCAATACAAGTAATGCAATAATATATTTAGCGTATATAAAACAATCTGATTGGGTTCATCCTGCATAACAAGTACTTTTACTTTTGATACTTTAAGTACATTTTCTGATATTTTTGTACTTTTACTTCAGTAAGTTTTGAATGCAGGACTTTTACTTGTAGTGGAGTAATTTCATAGTGTCGTATTAGTATTTTTACTTAAGTAAAGGATCTGAATACTTTTTCCACCACTGGATAAAACAGATAAGAATATGAATGCGACATAAAAAAAACAGTGTTTGTGGTAGAAAAGGACAAAGAAATGAGGACGGTGAATAAAGACAGAGACTCAGAATAAGATGTCCAGATAGTGAGATGATGATTAAACATGATCGACATGAAGTCATGAAGAGGTGCCAAAGAATTATATGAGCTATTAATTTTAAATGCAGCGATAAATTCATCTTTTTCTGAAAGCAATTTAGAATCTTTTTATAGTGTGGAAATATATGTTCTTTTTTAGGTGATCTGACATTTTCTGCATTTAAAAACTGTCAATTAAGAAAAAAAAGGGCGGAAATGAAGACATTAACCCTCTGAACTCGGAATGTGTACTGTAAAAAATGTTTGTATAAAATACACTAAAACACTGTCAAGTTGCATCAGAAATAGAGCGTAAAATTAAAAATGTAATATCACCGTAGCAGACACTTTTTATAACCGCAAGTCAAGGAATAATACAAAACTTTTAAACTGTAGAAAACACAATTTTTTTCATGTAACATTAAATGAGAAATACCATTATGTCACAAGGATACATGAATTAAAGCTGTAAAAATAGTTTAAAATAAATATATTCAAATAAATATGTGATCCATTTTTTTAATTAAAAAAAATACATATAGCTGCTATATCCCACTAAGTTAAACTTCTTGTTATATTTCACAGGCATTTTATTTTATCATTATAATTTTTCACGATTCTGTCAATCAACTACAGTCTGAAAACACACAGTTGTAAAGTACTTATTAAGTTGCCCTGCTGTAATTTTTTATTACCTATATTTTTTTTACTTCTATTTGATTAATTGAATGCTTTTAATAAGTTTTTAATATGTCTGTTCAATGTATAGCACTTCATGCCTGTAATTTCTTTGTTGTAAAGCACTTAATTTATGAAAAGGTGCTGTACGAATAAATTATCATTATTTTAAGTATTATTATTATTATTGTAATTATTATTATTATTATTTTATTATTATTATTGTTATTTTATATTATTATTATTATCATTGTTATAATAATAATAATAATAATAATTATTATTATTATTATCATTGTTAGTTTCTAATGGCTTAATATCGTTGTTATTTTGTCCCTCATTTAATTTTTTTTTTTTAAATGCTATCATTTTAAGGGCCTAAAATATTAATAATTTTTTTTTCCAGATAACATTAATTACAGGACTAAACTGTTTTAAGAAGAAACGAGGAAACATTTATCCGTGTTATTGTTTGTTCTTGGGTCCCCAGAGATTAGTCAGTAGTCCTCGAGGGTTAAAAGTGATTAAATGCAACTTAAGAAACTTTTCATCTATTTCCATTACGCCTGTTTTTCCTTTTCTCATTGTTCCCAAAGGAGGCGTTTGAGAATCACAGATGTGACAATGAACAGGTTTGAGACTTCTTTCACTCCAGCAGGTTCAGGACGAGTGTGAGCCTCACAATGAAACAAAGCTCTCAGTTTGTAATGCAGTGCAGGAAGGTAAAGGGCACACGTTTTGCTTTAAATCTCACATTCATCTCGCTTTGACCTTTAGAAAGGTGCGTCTGCATTTCTGCTGTTTACAACATTGTTCAAGCGCAACACGCAGAAATCTCCCCGTGGCGATGAAAGGAAGACGAGAAGCAGCAACAACAGCAGCAGCTGACGTGAATCAAACTCACACAAAGTAATGAAACACGAGCCCCAGTGCTGCTTCTATAGTCGAGCTACACACTTCATCTTCCTGATTCAATTTCTCTTAGTGTCTTTCAAGTGCTGCCACGGTCTCCCATCTGAGTTGCTACAAGCATATGCAAATGGAGGGATCGAATTATGGGGTGACTGCTCCAATTATGCGCCAGTGTTGGCCTGGCGGGACTCCAATCACACAGAAAATAAAACATTCTTCTCACTGGTGGAGTGGCAACAACACAGAAATTACCACAAAAAGGGGACAAAATGCAATCCGGCCCACAAGGATTCTGAGATTGTGGAGTTTTTCGCAGGAGCCTGAACACACGCGGAACATTTAGACCACCATGTAAAACAGAAAGACGTTGATGTTGAGGTGACAAAAAGTTTGTTTCTGACACTGACAGCAGTGAAGATGATCTTAATTTTGAATAAATCTCACTGGACTGCTGTCAACCTAAACCTGTGTGAAGAATCCTCCTATTTACTTTATGTAAACCTAATGGTTATGTATGTTTAAGTATGTATACCATTACTTTAATCATTAACTACACTGCAAAAAAAGAAAAGTTGGGTGAACTCAAAATTTCAAGGCAACAAACTTCGATAAAATTTTAAGTTGGACAATTAAACTAAATATTTTAAGTTTTGTTTTTGAGTTTGCTCAACTCTGAATTCAGATTTTTGTCAAATTTATAACTAAGTACTTACTTATAATTTTACATTGTAATAACTTTTAATCCTTACTTCTGCAATGTGCTGAATTGGCACGATTGTAACGCTGCTATGAAATGTCAACTACTGTTGCGACCACAATTATGAGTTAGCATTGATACGCTAATGGCTACTCTAGTAGCTGTAACAAGCAGCGCCGCTAGCATCAGTTGGCCGCTAGCATCAGTTAGCCGCTAGCTTTCGCTAATGACCGAATTTCACAACAAAGAAATAAGAGTTAGCAAAACTATTGTCCCTTGTTTTGAACCCCAACTTATATATAAGATATAAGTAACAACAACTCACAAACTTGTTTTTGAGCAGACAACTGGCTTCCTTTGTTGTGCTAACTTACATTATTGCCCTAAATGTCAATAATTTATATTTCCAAGTTTTACCAACTTAAATCACTGTTTTTTCACCAAAAAATACAAGTTGGCTTTTTTGCAGTGTAGGTTAATTTGAATGAATATACTGACTAACTTTGAATATATTCAAAGTTTGGTGAGTTTTGGGGTATGTTCAGGCAGTGAAAAATGTGATCATTTGGGACCAAGATAAAATAAAAAATAAATAACCAACAGAAAAGCAACAGGGACCTCGCAGGTCGTTGCCTGCTCGGGCCCTAATTACTCTCTGGTTGTAAATATACATAGTGCACTTTTTTGTTCATTTGACATCCTTATAATTGCATTCAAGGTTTATTTTTCATGTCATAGTAAAACAGGACAACTTGAATGTATTTCCAATAACTGTGTATGCCTTCCTTTGATCTGTTTTTGGAAAAAAACTAGTCTCAAAGTCCACCGTGAAATTTAAGATTTTTTTTTATCATGGAGCAATGTTTTCAGCTTCAAAATAGGATTTTTTATGAAAACAGCTTATCTAAAGCTACAAAGAATATTTTGAAAAGTGTGATATCATTGAGGGAATTAAAGGATTTTTTTGCCTTTCTTCCCAAAGAAGGTCAATCAATGAAAGGCTTTCTGTCCTACAGTACCGACGTCAGAACGTGTGAAAGGACACAGTGAGCGACAGCAGAGAGAAGCTGATGGGAGCCGGACAGACAGAGAAGAAGAGGCTCCACCAGGCGTCTCTGACCGAGGTGATCCTCGGGGTAGAGTCGCTGTTAACTCAGGCGTACCAGACATTTAGTGGGACATGGGTGTCAGAGAGCCCCGTGGCTAAAAGTTGAGACGGGGCGAGAGACTGAAGGAGAGAGTGAGAGGAGCTCTCCGTGGTGCTGAAAGACTGAACGCTCATCACACTGTCAGCTCGGCTGCAGAAAGCTACGTGGTGTCAAACTCACACTTTTTACTCCTTGTCACAAACACGCCACTCCTGTCTTTCTACTCACCAGACTCCATTAAGATCTCGCTCAATCTAGCGGATCAGGGTTCCCTCTTAGACAAATTATACTCCTAAATCATAACGTATGACTTTATGAGACTCCTAGAGCAAGACTTTTCATTCCGGATGATATTTAACTTCAATTGCATGTGCAATTTGTGATTTTCCGCCACTATTTCTTAAATTCTGCTCCTGATTCTGCTGAGATGAACGGTCACGTGACAAATATTCACTGAAAATCTGTTTACACAGAGCTGAGAGGAGAGGACAGGACAGGAGAAGTTGTCAAAATTAAAATAGATCAATATGTATCGCACGTGGAGATTTATTTAAATATTAATGACACTGTTGTATATAATTTATAAGACAAAAACTCCTTTTTTTTGATTAACGTCAACTTTTGTTAACTGGCGATAATATCCTTGACTGATTAATACCATCATTTAAACATGGACTCCATTAAGATCTCGCTCAATTTAGCGGATTAGGGCTCCCTGTTAGACAAATTACACTCCTAAATCATAACGTATGACTTTATGAGACTCCTAGAGCAAGACTTTTCATTTCGGCTGATATTTAACTTCAATTGCATGTGCAATTTGTGATTTTTCACCACTATTGGTTAAATTCTGCTCCTCAGCGACACTGTGAAGCCATGATTGATTCTGCTGAGTTGAACGGTCACGTGACAAATATTCACTGAAAATCTGTTTACACAGAGCTGAGAGGAGAGGACAGGAGAGGTTGTGAAAATTAAAATAGTTCAATATGTATCGCATGTGGAGAGTTTTTACAATATTTATGACAGTTGTGTGCACTTGGAATCGGTTCTATATATAAATTCTAGTTTTTTTCAATTTAAAAAAAAATAATTTAGTCAAGAAAATCAACTTTTTTTTATGATTAACGTTATTATAACTGTGTTACTTTGCAAAAATAACATTTTTGAGTTGTTCCCACTCTAGTCGTGACAAATATTCACTTAAAATCTGTTTACACAGAGCTGAGAGGAGAGGACAGGAGAGGTTGTAAACGTGCAAATAGTTCAAAATGTATCGCATGTGGAGAATTTTTCCAATATTAATGACACTGTTGTGTATATAAATTCATTTTTTTCCTCCAATTTATAAAAAATAATTTATCAGAGAAAAACACCTTTTTTATGATTAACGTCAACTTTTGTTAACTGGCGATAATATCCTTGACTGATTAATACCATCATTTAAACATGGACTCCATTAAGATCTCGCTCAATTTAGCAGATCTGGGTGCCGTGTTAGACAATTGACTAAAATATGCCTTTATATGACTCCTAAAGCAAGACTTTTCATTTCGGCTGATATTTAACCTTAATGGCTCTTTTGTTAAATGTGCAATTTGTGATTTTCTGCCATTAAGGGTTAAATTCTGAGCTATTAATTTTAAATGCAGCAATAATTTTATTTTTTCCCCCAAAAAAGTGGTTTGGATTATTTTTTATAGACTGTGAATGTATGTTCTGTTTTAGGTGATCTGACATTTTCTGCATAAAATTTTCTGTCAATCAGGAAAAAAAGAACATAAATGACTACATTAACTCTCTGAACCCTTAATGTACATATTTTCTTTAAAAGGTTGCCAAAAATAAACCGTTTGGAATAACCAGATCCTGTTAAAATCAATAAATAAAGCGACCTGTGACTAGTGTTGCAACATTTTCAAAGTTGGAAACTCAGGGTTTCTTAATCATAAATGACAGAACGCTGCTGTCTACTTTCTCTCTACTCTCTCCCAGTTAGGATTCCTTCAGAGTTTATCGTTTTTATACCAGGAGTCAATTTATCCGCAAAAGTCTCCTTCTCTCCAGAACAAACAGACTCACTGATTAAACCGGCAAAAAACACTGAAAAAATCAGTTTCTCTGAGGCTGTTTAGCAGAGTTTGGTCAGCTTGTTTCTCTGTTAACTTCAGATCCAGACGTTCAGGAGGTTTTTATTGGGAGCCGAATTACCCGCAGAGGTCTCCTTCTCTCCAAAACAAACGGAGCAGATGATTAAAACCGATGAAAACACTGAAAAGGGCAGTTTGACCTATAAAATCAGTGTTTTTCCAATGGACACTGGATGTTCTGGAGGGGCTGTGAGCCAAGCTGCAAACATTTACTCCTCTTGTTTCTCTGATGACTAAAATCTTTCAGCTGGATTAAATATAGGGAAAAACAACCAAAATCTAAAAGGTGTAGAGTAAAAATGTGGCTTAAAAACTGGATAAAAAGTCAATTCATGACAGCTTCTGGCAGAGAAGCTCAGGACTGATGCATGCACAAAGGGAATATGCTGCATTCACAGGCAACCGAATGAAACAGACCGTTTCCCTTTGAAAATATGATTTATGATTTCTAACGACTCATAAACAGACACTGACTCATTTGGCGAACATCATTTTACATAATTGTGATTTGATTTTAGCTCCGTGTTGAATTAATAAACCTGATGTCTCCAATATGCTCGTCTACTGAGTAAAACATGGCGCCAAATTAAACAAGTCTTTCTTTAGGTCTTTCTGGGGGAAAAGGTCCACTAGGGTTCATGTTTCCATCACTGGAGATCACATCAGAGCTAATAAAAAGAGTGATTTATCCTAGGGCTGGCCAATATATCGATATTTTTTATATTGATATGTCGCCCAGCCCTAAGATCATCATCATCATCATTCTTTTTTACATGTGATATGGAATTAGACCATATCGCATATATCAATATTGTTCAATTTTTTTCTTTCTTTATATATAAATGCTGCCCTTACTAGGGTTTGTCATATTTAGTTGTTTTGTAATGTTCATTATTCTTTCCTCATATTAATATATTTATTTATGCACTTTATGGAGCTTTGATTTTTTTTTTTTTTTTAAAAGGTACTCCTTTTGTTATACAGTATTTATGTTCACTTAACCCATTTAGGCCTAAAACAAGTGGAAAAAATGCCTGTAAAACCTATGGGCGATTTTAAAATAACCCCCTTAAACCTGAAGTTTTTCTGGAGTTTTTCAGCTTCTGTAGCAGATAGAAATAAAATTCTAAAAGTATCTGAGAGCTTACACCTGTTATATCTGAGTCCCTGATGACTGATATCCTGATACCCTATAGTCGTCTTCCGCCATGATTTTAGTTCTGGAAAAGTCCCATGTTGCATTGTGACACTCCCACATGTATTCTGATGCATTTCATTGGCCGAGAGACCGAAAATAGGTGGAAAAAACTACAAATACTACAAAACGACATATCCGCTTTCCCGACTTTAATGGTAGAATAAAGCAAGAGTGCCCCCGGTTTTAATGGTAGAAATGCAGGAATGCTTTCCCGGCTTAAATGGGTTAAATAAACGTTTAAATAAAACTACTTGTGACATCATATTTGACTTAGGCTGAACATTTGCTCTCACTTTGCGCTAAAAATATCGGGATATATATCATATATATTGATATATATTGAGATATGGCTTTTGGTCCATATCGCCCATCCCTAATTTCTCCTGGGATTTATCCAGATTGCAACTTTTCCCACTCAAGACAAACTCCAGATGTTAGTGGGTTTTTATCCAGTGGGAATGGCGCTTAAGTGTCGTCCTTTTGTGATGCAAAAATCAGTAAACCACCAGTAATGAGGGCAGAATATCTCCCTTATTCAGGCTCCATAATGAACGGGTAAAGTTGTCGGTGTGTGTCTGTGCATAAGTGTTCCACCCTCCACCTGCCTCAGCCTTCAGGTAGCGATGAATGGGACCGCTTGATGTCGTGCCTTGCTTTCAATTCCTGCACAAAACTCCAATTAAAGAGGTCTGAATTGGTGTTTTTTTGGAGCCTTTCTGCACACACACACATCTGACGATTTCACACACATAAAGCTCCCCATACAAAAACACAGATCTCTTTAATTTCATTGAGAGGCTAATACTAGCCCTTCAATTATTCAAATGAGACTATGATAAGACCAGAATTGGTGGCAGCATGAATCTCTCAGCCCTTTATGAATATGTATCTCTGGCAGCTTCACACAAACATCCGCGGCAGAAAACCGATTTTGTCCACTTCTATTCAAACGTTCGCCCGATGTTCTCAGCCTCATTGTGGCTGCATGCAACACAAATTATTTTGCAAGGCCCATGGTTGAATATGCATGATATTAAAGCTCAAAACAGCACAATTTATTTAACCACGCTCATGCAATCACTGGCTAATCACTCCATCTCATTTAACAGGAGCGCTTGATTCGTTTAAAGTTTAGAGAGTCTCCCACACACACGGGGAGGAGATGCAGAACTTTTGTGATTTAATTGTGAAGGGGTTAAACACAATTAGCTGTGTTTAACCCCTTCCACTGCTGCTATGATCCGATTTCTGCAACTCATACATCAAGTTTTCTGTCAATAAAGACAAAAAAAAGAACGGACATGACTATATTAACTCTCTGAACCATTAAGATATATATTTTCTTGTAGAAATTAACCGTTTGCAATCATCGGATCCTGTTAAAAACAATAAAATTCTGCGATCCTTAGTGCAACTGTGAAACCATGATTGATCCTGCTGAGACGAACGATCACGTGACGAATATTCACTGAAAATCTGTTTACACAGAGCCGAGAGGAGTGGACAGGAGAGGTTGTAAAAAATGCAAATAGTTCAATACGTATCGCATGTGGAGAATTTTTACAATATTAATGACACTTGAGGGCACTTGGAAAACCGTTCTATATATATAAATCCTATTAAAAAAATGTTTTTGAAATAATTTAGTTGAGAAAATCAACTTTTTTTATGATTATCGTCATTATAACTATGTTATTTTGCACAAATAACATTTTTGAGTTGTTCTCACTTCTAGTCTTGACAAATATTCACTTAAAATCTGTTTACACAGAGCCGAGAGGAGAGGACAGGAGAGGTTGTAAAAATGCAAATAGTTCAAGATGTAATACATGTGACACATTTTTCCAATATTAATGACACTTGTGGGCACTTTTAAAACTGTTCTATATATAAATTCTATTTTTTCCAATTTTTAAAAAATAATTTAGTTGAGAAAATCCACTTTTTCTTTATGATTAACAACACTATAACTGTGTTATTCTGCAATATTCTCATTATTCTATTCTTATTCTTCAATTTATTTAACCACGCTCATGCAATCACTGGCTAATCACTCCATCTCATCTAACAGGAGCGCTTAATTTGTTTAAAGTTTAGTGAGTCTCCCACACACACGGGGAGGAGATGCAGAACTTTTGTGATTTAATTGTGAAGGCTAAACACCATTAGCTGTGTTTAACCCCTTCCACTGCTGCTATGATCCGATCTCTGCAGCTCATACTTCATGCAAAAAGCCCCTTGGCTGTGAATGTATGTTCTGTTTTAGGTGATCTGACATTTTTTGTATTAAGTTTTCTGTCAATAAAGAAAAAAAAAGAACGGAAACGAATATATTGACACTTTGAACCCTTAAGGTATATATTTTCTTTAAAAGGTTGCCAAAAATGAACCGTTTGCAATCATCAGATCCTGTTAAAAACAATAAATTCTGCAATCCTTAGTGCAACTGTGCAGCCATGATTGATTCTGCTGAGACGAACGATCAGGTGACAAACATTCACAGAAAATCTGTTTACACAGAGCCGAGAGGAGAGGACAGGATAAGTTGTAAACATGTAAATAGTTCAATATATATCGCATGTGGAGAATATTTCCAACACTAATGACACTTGTGGGCACTTTTGTGATTTAATTGTGATGGCAACAAGGCTAAACACCATTAGCTGTGTTTAACTCTTTCTACTCCTGCTATGATCCGATTTCTGCAGCTCTTCCATCATGCAAAAAGCCCCTTGGCTGTCTTCCCGCGGACCGACCGGACGGGGTATCGATCCCCCGGCGGACGGCTCCTCCAGGTTTGCGGGGACAGAGCTGTAAGTGTGAACACGGCCGACAGTCTACGGTCTCCTGGCAGAGAGCCGAACTCATCACTCTCCTGCGCTCTCTCCTCCTTTTCTCTTTCCTCTCTTTTGTTTCCAACTATTCTATCTTGCACACACACATCCAATGAATCACTGTCTAGTTACACAGCCATTCCCTGGGAGGCTGGAGGAGGCTCAGTGAATCAAACCCTCCTTCTTTCTTTATTCCTTTCTCCACAAAGCGGACCTTCACCTGAGGTCTGCGTGGTTCCTAGAGGAGCCTCTGGTCATCCGTGTGCACACGACTAATCTCGAGTGAAAGGTCAAACGCGGGGCTGCTGACTCACAACGAGCAGTTTGCCCGCGGTAGTACGAGAGAGGGGAGTTTATGTAAGTGTGCGGGGGCTTATGTGTGCAGAAGGCTGGCTGCCTTTGGGGGACATGCGCGATACAAGACGAGGAAGAAAGTGTGTGCCCGGCTGTCGTGTAGGTGTGCGTACAACCTGTGTGAATCAAACCATGTGGCTCAGGCGTTTGTGTGTGAGTGTGTGGGCGGGCTGCGGCGAGGGAGAATAGCGGCCAGTTAGAGGGAAGCTAAATGGGCGAGCGTACATGTGAACGAGCTGAAAGTCTCCGCAGCTAATTACAGCCCTGTGTCTCTGCTGGTGTGGCAACGAGGACACAGCCTGTTAATGGTCTAGATAGCCACTAATGAGGCTGTCTGCCATACACACACACACACACACACACACACACACACACACACACACGTGCGCAGGCACAATAATTACTGGTGATGAGAGACAGAGTGCCCATTTGTTGGGCTAAAATGGCTCAGGAGTCAAACTCAAATTTAAGGGATGGCTAAATATCAAAACTACATTACGAGCGTGGGCTTTTTCAAGGTGATGGGGCTTAATTGACTGGATGGTTTCGGTCATAAGCGGCTCGGTGTTTGGGCGGCAAATTGGCGGGCAGCTTTGCAGAAACGCCTCCGTTTTTGAGGGCGAGTTGTTTGGAAGTCGTGACACAAGACTTAAAAAGCAAAAACTTGTTTTAGTAAAGAAAAGGATGACATCCAAAACAGTGTCGCCATCTGACCACAGCTTATAGATTTAATGATACATAAAATGTTGTTCTTTGAAAAACAGTTGGACATTTTGGGAGATATGCTGATTCGCTTTATTTCAGAGAATTAGACGAGAGGACCAATGCTGCTCTCAGGTCTGTGAGCTAATTATGAAGCTACAGCCAGAGAAGTTAGCTTAGCTTAGCACAAAGAGTGGAAACAGAGGGAAACCGCTAGCCTGGCTCTGTCAGATGACAATAAAATCAGCCTACAGTCATGGACAAAATTATTAGACCACCCTTTTTCTTCAATTTTTTGTACATTTTAATGCCTGGTACAACTAAAGGTACATTTGTTTGGACAAATATAATGATAACAACTAAAATAGCTCATAAGAGTTTAATTTAAGAGCTGATATCTAGACATTTTACATGATTTTCTTGATAATGATTTTGATTATTATCAAGAAAACCATGGAAAATGTCTAGATATCAGCTCTTAAATTAAACTGAAAATGACTGTATGGATGTGTCACCAGGTTGTTTAGGTTTATATATATGTACAGCACTGTGCAGAAGTTCTAGGCAGGTCTGAAAAGTTGCTGACAAATAAGAAAATCAAAAATAGAAATGTTAATATTTTATTTTTTCAATTTTCAATTAACAAAATGCAAAGTGAGTGACCAGAAGGAAAATCTAAATCAAATCAATATTTGCAGTGAGCACCTTTTGCCTTCAAACCAGTATAAATCTTAACACCTGACCAAGACTTTTGCAAAGTACAGTTTTAAAGAATGTGATTTTAGCTTTTGTTTCTTGTATTTTCAGAACCACACATTCATTTTGTAACCTGTATAAATTATATGTATAAATTTTGTAATCTGGAATAAAGAATCCTCTATGAACCGATTCTCTGGCTTTAATCATTTTCTCCATTGTCATCAAGCTCAATAAAATAAAATAAATTCCATCTCTGAACTTCTGTGCATCACATTTTTACATAACTATGTCACTTCTGGTAGTCACATCATCCTCGTAACTACTTCACTTCCGGCACTTACGTACGTCTATTTAATATTTAAACTGTCTTTTTAATTTTAAACTATAACGCCTAATGAGTATTTTTTTTGCCCTGGAACTAAATCAGTGGTTTTGTAGCCTAAATTCAACAAAACTGCAGCCTTTTTTTCACAACCACGAACCTGATGTGTATGTGTAAAGACGTGTGTGCTATTTTAGATCACTCCAGTCCGCTGTGTAACATGAAAACGCTCATATGGGTCGTTATGCTCGTTTGTTACCATGACAACCTCACACCAGATCAGCGTTTTAACGACAGCAAAACAATGAGCTGCAGTGTTTTTAATGACTTTGTATCTCATGAGGTTTTTAAGGCTGGTTGAAAAATATTTTGGCTGGCATTTTTTTTTTCTGTTTACCAATTTAATTTAGGACACTGTTTCCATGTTTTAGTTCACTGCACGTTCACAGATAAAGAGCTGCAACACAGACAGGAGGTGTGTGTGTGTGTGTGTGTGTGTGTGTGAGAGAGAGAGAGAAAGAGACCTGTAATTATTGATGAGGCTCAATCTGTGAACCTTCCTCGCCTCGCCAGCCATTTGTGCTTGCTGGACATTAAGAGTGTGTCATCATCGCAGCTGCACCACACAACAGCCATAACAGTATTGTTGGATGGGTCGAAATCATGGGTCTCAAACTCACGGCTCGCTGGCCAACGCTGCCAATTGTGATGATATTTTGTGGCCCTCACCTTGATATGAAAGTTTAATGTGAGTTTTATATGCATGGCACTTTACCATGTTGTGTGTGGAAGGTCCCTTTAATTACTTTTTTTGGTAATTTTGTGTCTTTATAAAATAATTTTGTGTCTTTTTTAATAATTGTGTGTCTTTTTTTAATAATTTTGTGTCTTTTTTAATAATTTTGTGTCTTTTTTAAATAATGTTGTCTTTTTTGTTAATTCTTTCTTTTCTTAATAATTGTGTATCTTTTTTAATAATTTTGTGTCTTTTATTTGTCATTTTGTGCCTTTTTTGGTAATTCTGTGTCTTTTTTGGGTCATTTTAAATAATTGTGTGTCTTTTTAAATAATTGTGTGTCTTTTTGTGTCATTTTGTGTATTTTTTGTCATTTTGTGTCTTTTTTTCAATAATTTTGTGTCTTTTTTGGTAATTATGTGTCTTTTTTGGTCATTTTGTGTCTTTTTTTGGTAATTTTGTGTCTTTTTTTTTTAGTAATTTTGTGTCTTTTTGGTCTTTTTGTGTCTTTTTTTAATTATTCTGTTTTTTCTGTCATTTTGTGTCTTTTTTTGTAATTTTGTGTCTTTTTTTGGTCATTTTGATACTGCCTCCAGCGGCCCCCAGGTAATCTGAGTTTGAGACCCCTGCTCGAAATGCTGTCTATCCTTCCTTTACATTCCTAAGTGTTTGTGTGTTTTCGCTGAGACCAGATGCCAAGAGGTAGTGGTCGCTCTGTCTGCAGAATATATTCCGTCATGCAGAAATATGCACACTCACACACTTTTAAACTTAGTCAGCTCAGAGTGCTCGCCCAATCCTCCGCTTCAGATTGTGTTTTGAGTAAAAGTGATGAGCTGTGTGGTCGCCGCTGAACTGGCGAGTCTTTGGAGCGTGTGCCAGCAGCGGAAGCGTGACAGTTGTTTAGTGACGGATATCAGTCGGCCGCCTCGCTCCGCACTGCACCGGCCAGTGTGCACAAGCACTTAACAGCCAGTTCAATTAGATTGTGTGGCCGGTGTCCAGTGGTCTAAAGCATCGGGCCAAATTGTGGTGTGTTAAGAGGCGGAACATCATTCCAGCAGCATGGTGACAGTTTTATTTCGATGGGAAATTGCTTGGCTAAATGCTCGAAGCTGGCCTTTCTGTTGGGAAAGTTGGGCGGGAATCAGCTGCATCTCAAACCTCACAGTGGTTGCTGGGAGTCTGACACATCTTTTAGAAAAGTGGAAAGAAAACATACAAAAACAAACATATAGGTGCAAATTTGAGTATATTTTCTTTTCGATTTCTCCTAAATCCACAAAAAAGTTATTGTTCTATTGCAACCTGTAGTACCACAAGCATAGTCTAAACCAGGCATCGTTATAAAGCTCCAACTCTGATGCACAATTTCATCTGTTTTACATGTTCTATATAAAACATTAAACATGATGTAGAAGTCAACTTTAAACAACAATGTTGACTTTGGGTTCATAGGGGGCACAAAAAGACCCTGCCGGATTGTTTGACTACTTTCACAGCATTTATACAGCAACTAGACCTGCTTTATGATAAAAAGAAGACATGTAGATCTCACTTTTTTTTTAGAACATTTAAATAGATAAAGAAATGTGAGAACTTCCCAAGTTGAAAACCACTGCTTCAATTTCTGCCTGTGTGTTCACTTTTGGGTTCACAGGGGACACAACAAGTCCTGTGTTTGTTTGACTCATCCACCACATCTCTCAACCACGAAACTGACTTTATGGCTCTTTATACTATGTTGTTTCACTTGCTCCTTTGGTCCCGTCACAATAACTGCAGCCACAATATGTTTTTGTGGGAATAACTACAAACACTGACTGAGCACAACTTACATCTCTGCTGGATGGATTGTTTGACTACTTTTTACAGCATTTATATAGCAACTAGACCTGCTTTATGATGAAAAAAGACATGTAGATCTCACATTTTTACAACATGGGACCTTTGAATAGAGAAATAAATGTGAGAAAGTCCAAAGTTGAAAACCACTGTTTCAATTTCTGCCTGTGAGCATAAAAAAAGCTTCTCATCATCACAGGCATCAGTAGAAAGCTCCCACGCTGCTGCACAATATTATGTGTTTTAGATGTTCTATACAAAATAATCACATCACCTACAGTACAGCGGCATTAAATACGATGCAGAAGTCAACTTTGAACAACAATGTTGGCTTTTCGGTTCACAGGGGACACAAAAAGTCCTGTGTTTGTTTGAGCCATCTACCACATCTCTCACTGGCCCTAAACAGACTTTATTGCTCTTTATACTATGTTATTTCACTTCCTCCTTCGCTCCTGCCACAATAACTATGGTCCCAATACATTTTTGTGGGAATAACTACGGACACTGACTGAGCACATCTCACATCTCTAGACCTGCTTTACGATAAAAAAGAGATGTAGATCTAATTTTTTTTTTTACAACATGGGACCTTCAAATATAGAGAAAGACATGTGAGAACTTCCCAAGTGGAAAACCATTGCTTCAATTTCTGCCTGTGAGCATAAAAACAGCACCCTAAACCCTTTTTACCGTACCACCATTTTAAAGTGTAGGAAGGGGAGACAACTTAAGAAGGTAAAAAAGTCAACAAAGCTAACATCACAAGACTTTAAGAAAAATAACAGATCATTAGCTTCGCCACATGAAAAATCTAGATATGTGGTTTTCTCTTTCAGTCCCGTTCTCCATGTTTATCTCTATTGTGAAGAAAACAGTTCACAGACAGAAATTACAAAGACTTTATTGTGACCGTTCTCTCCCAGGAGCGTCTGAAGTCTCTGATCTTAATGAGCTTAAAGTCTGACAGTGTTTTTCTTGTTAAATCCACAAAACACTCTCAAGACATCTACCGTGTCGAAAAACTCCACCCAGCTGGGATTCTTGGCACCTTTTTCCTCAGCCTTACTCATTTCTGCTCATATGTGCGCCATATGCAATCATGCTACCGTCGGAGCAGGCTGGGTGGCACGGACGTTTCTTTTTCCACCTCTAGCACCCACAGCTTGTCAAGTCGCAGGAAATCAACACGAGCAGATGTGACACGGCACCCTGGCGTATTGTTGTGTAGTGGAGCTAAGCCACATCCAGATTTGGAATAATGAGATGAAATACAGCATGTAAATAAGGTTGCCATTTTCTCCACGGGCCAACAGGCTGCTTTTTAGATGGGCGCGCTTGTTTCGACCTTCTAAAGCTCTGCCGCCAGAGAAGAACCCCGGACAGATGGCGGGAGCGCTTCACCGTTAGCTTCCTGCGCAGATGGGAGACTGTGTGTTTTTATGTTTGTGTGTGTTGACAGATTGGAGATTTTTTGAGACGGTGGCACAAAACTTTTGACCCCTCCCATGTGTGTATGTGTGTTTATGGGTTGGCAGATGATATTTTAGAGGTACTGGCTTAAATATTTTTATTTTCTCCTCTTCTTTTTGGATTAGAAAGTGTCCTCGTCGCTGCTCGAAGCTAATTTCTTCACTCTGTTTCTCCGCCTCCTCCTCGTTGTTGGCTCCCTGCTCACTGACAGAGACACGGGCAGCCTAATAAAGGAATAAATGGCAATAAATCTATTCAGAGGGCGCTGCTGACCTTTGTGGGCGAGTCTCAGCGGTGTCTGTGGCACCAGGCACTTGGCATTATGATTGGTAAGTGACATTACACAACACAAAGAGGCAAAATACAGAGCTACAAATTGGTTCGGCACAAAAGCAAGAGCAGTTTTTTGGTCTTCCAATCCAGTTGGCGTGGCTTCCGGCTCGCACTACAGATGAGTGCGAGCTGAAGTTCATGTGTCGTCACTTAGAGGATGCCAAGACAAATGGAGGACAGGTAAACTCAAAGAGAGGAACCATTTAACAACAAGGTTTCGGAGACAAATCCTATCTGCTCGGTTGATGAAGAGCCGCTGTTGCTGTTTCTAGATTTAATTAAAATCTAACGTTTTAATCTTCAACGCCCAAGCTTTGGCTGAGTCATTGCTGGCAGATGCACTACCTCCACAATTCAATAAGAAGGCCAGCTCGGTTTGCAGGCAGATCACAGCTTACACACAACTTATGCTCTGTCATTTGAGCCGTATGCACATTCAGCGGAAGACACGACGGTGAAGCTTTCTTCTTTTTCCTTCAATGTCAAAGCCATCGCCATTAGAAGAAAGCTGTCTGAAAGTTTCAGCTTTTTCTGGGAAACCATCATAGACATTTCTGCACACGGCACTCCTCACACACACTTACAGAGCAGAAAACAGTCGGCTACCTGTTGATTCTGCAAATCACAACCCTGTGTGTGACACACGACAGAGTGCAGTGCATAATTATGATTGTCAGAGGGCCACACATTCTGAAAAACACAGGGTGGAAAGCACTCCAGAGCCATTTGCAGTCTAGCAGTATATTGTGGAAAAACTGTGCTACTTCTGACAGGCTTTAATTTTGGGGCTTTTATTCGTGACTCACACAACAAGCTAAAAATTTGCTATACGTATGAAACTGGCATGATAAAAACACACAAAAGTGACTTTGAAAATAACTCTGCACTCTGCAAAAAGCATGCACCTAAATCAAAGGACATGTTGCGTTGACCAGAGCAGAGAGCCATCTCCTTAAATAAAGTGAAGGTTTTTCTCTCAGAGGGAAGAGAAATAGGAAGGGCTGTGCATCAGTCAGCCATTGTCCAACACTGCATGATTAGTTTCTGCAGCCTTCGGACTGGACCACACACACACACAGACACACTCAGCTACCAACGCCAGAAGATGACATAGATGAATAGGCAGACAGAAAGGCAAATATGGAGTAGACGCGGGGAGATTTAAGTGCTCGTGTTGAGCCGAAAACCTTCCCAGCGTCCCTACCTGCAGCCATTGATCTTACCTGTTCCGCCTCTCTGCACCACCAGGATGGTCTCCGTTCCCACGGCACACTCCTTGAGCAGCTCCACCACCTGCGTGTGTGAGAATCCTTGCACGTGTTGCTTGTTAATCTCCACAATCAGGTCGCCCTCACACAGGCCCGGGCAGCCCAGAGGCTCCAGCACTTGTTTCACCCGCTGGCCCGTGGCGCTGTCCGCGATAGTGAAGCCAAAACCTTCCACGCCCTTCACCATAGTGAGGGTGAGTAGTTCCCCCTGCGTCGCCCCCGACGACGCCATGGAGACGCTGTCAGGGGGCGTGGTGCCGGTGGTGGGCGGGAGCGAGCCGTCCAAGTGGGTGTCCCCCGGGTGGGGCGTGAGCAGCTGCTGCTGGGCGTTCACCTGGTCCTGGCCGGGGTCCGTGACGAAGCGCGCCGTGCGGGACAGGTAGTCCAGGTAGTTGTCGTAGCCCGAGCGGCCGTTCACCATGATGGGACGCTGCTCCATGATGCCCAGCGGGGAGATGATGGTGGTGGTGGTGGTGTTGTTGTTGCTGTTGGCGGCTTCCTCCGGGTCGTAGGGCAAAGGGTAGCCGCGGCACAGGACCAACGTCACGCTTTGGCCGATCGGAACCGACTGGAAGAGTTTGACCACGTCGGCGTGGGTGGTGCCCAGGACGCACACATCGTTGATGTAGACGATGACATCACCTGCAAAGAAAAGGAGAAAAAATAAGACAAATTTCCACCACGTTGAACAATAAAGTCCAATCTATCTATCTATCTATCTATCTATCTATCTATCTATCTATCTATCTATCTATCCATCTATCCATCTATAGAAACATAATGGTCAGATGTGATGCCTGGAAATCTATACAGAGTCAACGATACAGTCATGGAAAATTTGGTAAAATTGACCTCAGAAACAGTACAGGGAAGGCTGAGCAGTGATATTACAGTTGGAAATATTGGAAAAAGATGACATTAGAGGACAAAGTTGGAGGATATCATGGATATCGGCCACTTCAGGAGAGCAGTAGTTGTAAGAATGTAAAAAAAAAGGTTAAAATTTGAATGGGAAGTACTCAAATAAGAACTGAACCATCTTAGAATTGGAATATGCATACATAATGGTCAGATGTGATGCCTGGAACACTGAAATCTATACAGAGTCAAAGATACATTCATGGAAAAAAAACGATTAGACCACCCTTGTTTTCATTCAGCCTTGACCTTTGACCTGCTTGCTCATAAATGCTTCTGTGAGTCAGAAAAGCCTGTAAAGCATGCTGCAAAAGTAGTATAATAGTATGGGTATTGGAGAACAACATTGCACATAACTACGTTTCTTTGGATGCATGGTACATTTGTTTGGACAAATATAATGATAAAAACGAAAATAGCTGAGAAGCTTTTAATTTAAGAGCTGATATCTAGACATTTTCCATGGTTTTCTTAAGAATTTTGGTTATTATCAAGAAAACCATGGAAATGTCGATTGTAATGACATTGTAAGAATGTTAAAAAAAGGTTAAAATTTGAATGGGAAGTACTCAAATAAGAACTGAATCATCTTAGAATTGGAATATGCATATTAAACCCGCAGTAGGAAGGCCAGTAAAGAAGTGAGAAACTGCAGTGAATTACAGATGCTGCACATCAGCACAGTCTCTGCTTTCATTTCCCTTATGATAAGCGATAAACAATTTCTGCTGATAAACATTAGCGCAGATAATGTCCTATCTGCATTTCAAGTGTAAAATAGTGCTGATGACAAGTGGCTAAAATGTTTGCCTTTTATGGGGCCAAGTGCTTTTATTTTCCCTGCTGCAATATACTGCACTGTAGATAAAACCTAGCTGACAATTAAACGCTCCCACACAAAAGCGCTCCACATCCAGGCTTATCTTTGTCTCAACCATATTACTAAATATAGTGTTGGTGTTGTGTGCGCCACTGTGCAGGCACCATGCAGCTTTTTCAAAACACTGGGCAAATAGGAACACAAGGCACGATCCACTTTAAAGTCTGACAAACAGCATTACCTAGGTTGATAATGAAAACAATTATTTTCTAATTGCAGGTATAATTGTCACGCTCTTTAGAGAGAGGGCAGGGTCGGAGTGTGTGTGTGTGTTGCAGGGAGAGAAAGCGAATAACAAAGATCCTTAATGATTAAAAAGCAAAGCATGTGCTTTAGTGATTGGCCCTAACCTTGCTAACAACAAGCATCATGCTGTCCAATTCTCCTCAGACGTGAGCAGGACACTTTAATAGCCCTGACGGCCGGCTCAATGACACTTTTTTCTGAAACAACATGGCAATTCACACTGATTTGACAGTGAAAAGGGGAGCGGGCCGCTGACCCCTCTGACTGACAACAGGAAGTTAAGACATCACCGAATTGCTCTCTCATTGTAAACGCCGCTGCGGACAAATGCTTTCCAAGTTTAAACGCTCCGCCGGTATTGACAGAGCGAGCTCACGCCTCGAGGCAGCGTGACGTGAGGGACTTTTTAATTAATCTGGGTAAACGCGGACGACATTTGCCTTGAGCGCCAGTGTCAGAATCAATAGTTGAGCACACTGGCAGAAAACAAATGATGGTGCCGTGACCTCGTATCGCCCTCGCTGTGCCCATTGATGTCATTCTTTATAACCGGGGAGGAGATGCAGCAAGATTGAGAGTGTAAATATGTTTCACAGAAATAGAAAGCCATGAAGCATCATATAAATAGACACATCTTCTACCAAGCAAGCTTATTAGGTGGTAACCTCCAGGCCTGGAAGTTGAAACCAGTGTGGAACTGCTTTAAACCTGCATTCTTTCTAATAGCCAGTAGGGGGCGACTCCACTGGTTGCAAAAAATAAGTCTCATTGTACAGAAGTCAATGAGAAAATGACCCTATTTCTCACTTGGTTTATTACCTCAGTAAGCATTGTCCTAAAGAGTTTATGGTCATACATTTTAGTTTGAATTCTTCTTCAATACATCAGGATATTCATCTTGAAAATGATGGTCCTGTTTGGAGTAAAATAGACAATACAGCAGGAAACACTTTAGGTTGTGCTACATTGTGATTGACATGTCACTTCCACAGTGATTTTCAGTTCAAATAAGTTAATTGCAACATTCTGTGACCTAAAAATGTCTTAGTCAGCATTTCATTAAACTAAAAGACACTTTTCTTCTGGTAAATAATTTATGTTTCATTTTCCTGCCAAAATTGGCATTCCAATTAATATTACAGTCAGTGTGAAATATAGATGCTCCTTGCTAATCATGCTAGCAATCTAGCGCTAGTGTTAGCTGGTAACTTAGCATTTAGCTTAGCACTCATCCCCAGCTGCACCAACTGGTCCTAATTAGTCACTTCTGGCTTAAAAATACTAAATTTGGAGCTTCAAAATTGTACGTAGTGCACAAACCAATGGCTACATCCACTTCTTTTATGCTGATAGATAAATTGTCAATTCGCACAAATTACAACAAAAAAAGAAATTTCTTCCTCACCAATGGTATGCAGACAGGTTTGGTTTTATGTGCCGAGGTTTAGTGATATCTGCCTCTGAAACTCAGATGTGTGGATCTTCTACACTAACCAGGACATTGTGTCTTGACACTCAACTTTCTAATGCTGTGAGCACCACGGATAACATCCAAGTGACAAATACGTATAACTCACACAAAACCACTCTGAATTGATATGTGTAATTGGGTAAAATGGCCCTCAAAAAACACGGCCCTGGCCACCAAACAGCCCCCTCTCCACCCTCATAAAACCTCCAGTTCGTCCCTTGTGTATTCTAAATCACGCTGACCTTAACTGTGAACACCACACTCATGGGACCAAGGCCCACACTGCCACTACATCTGTCACTTTCCCATCCTTGCATATTCCTTATGACATATTCATCTTCGACTAATGGTGCGTTCAAGAGGCTGTCGAAATAATGAGAGGTCTCTGTGGCCGAGGCGAGGCCGCGATGACGGAGCAGTTTAGCGTGTCAGTTTAGCGTTTAACAGGCTGACATGTAAACCACAGGCATACAGGAATGAGTTTTTACAGACAAAACTGATAAATACTTCCCAAAAACAATCACACAACAGCAAAAGTTTTGAGTGTTGTGTGTTTATCTGCCTGTAAGCTTCAATCGTTAGCATGTCCAGCTAACTAGCTAACTTTTTTGTACAACAGTGACTAAGCCTTATTTTTGTGAGCACGGAGGATATCATAAACTAACTACATTAGTTTGTAGGGTTACAAGTTCCATAAAAAAAAAGCCCTGTTCACGATTTCCCCACTGCATGGAAGCTTGGATGCTAACAGAGTTTAGGCTAACATTAGCAGCATTCTTTTGAGGTTTATAGTCCAGCAACTCTAGCTAATGTTATCTGAGTTTCATTTGTCAAACACATCAGTTAGTCCTGATCCTAAAAGCTTTTTGTATTGTCACATTAAAAACAAAGAAATACAGTTTAAAAATATGAATGAGTTTGTTAGCTAATCAGCCAACAGGGTCACCAATATGTTAGAAGCATACAAAACAGTCTTATCTTATTTATTCTTTATTGACTCCTACATGGATCAATACATCATAAGGATGTTTTTTTATGTTTGAGAAATGTAGCATTAGCCTCTGTCTTTTAACATGGTATTGTGTAGGATATCATATGTAGCATATGATGTATATGCAAGTGCATATTTAAGAACCTTTTAAATAGTTCTTGTTTCAAAGTAAGTCTGCTGGAAATATTTAAAAAGCCTGGCAATAATAGGCACCTAACCCAGTTAGCTTAATCTGCATGAAACAGCTTATAACTTTAACTGAGAGTGGAAGTTAAACGACTAATTGGCACATCACAGTTTTTCCATGAAAGCTCCAAACATGAAGTCAAGGTAATATGCGCCTGAGATGTTTTATATTTAAATGAAAGTTAACTTTATCCAAGATAGCTTTAAATCATGAGCATAAGGTTGTTGGTCGTAGTGTGCCATTAATAATGCAATAGACTGCTCTGAAAGCAGCCGATTAATCAGATATTGGCTGTTTTCCTGCTACAAACTATCTTCATCTGGAGAGCATTTAAAAATCCACTATTTTCTGAGCTCTAGCCAAAAAGAAAAAAGAGGACCAATTGTCACCAAAAAAGTGCAAACCTGAATTAAAAGAAAGTTATATTTTGAACGCTACAAATCAAAATTTGTTAGACAATACTAGATGTTTTTTAAACAAAGTAATACCATAAAGTTAAGCTGAACCTTTAGGAATCTAAACACAGGTTGATGTCTATATTATTTCACCACTGAATCAGAAAAATGGCTCAGTACTGAACCTTGACATACACTAGATACTCAGCAGTCAGATTCCCAGTTTAAAACATACAGTACCAACAAATCCACTGCCTTTTGTATTCAACGTTGCCTCTCCACAACAAACTAACATAACTCATACTCTGTATTCCACAAAAACACAAAACTACCACAGCTAACACACATCTTGCCTGGACAAAACTGCCCTGCATGTGGTCTACCAGTCACAAATCAGATATTCTGAAAAACTTTTACAATAAGTGCTTGAACATGTTTTCCCTGGTTGTGTAATCACGTCGTGGAGACAGCCAGGAGGGGTCATGAGGAGAAAGCGGCACAAATTATCTATCTGGAATTGGGAATTTCACACCTCCGCAGGCCTGTTTTTTTTTTTTTTTTACGTCCAGTGCGAGCTCTGAGTTACTTCGATGGAGCTAGCTCTGTTACTGCAGAAGTAGGACACAAAGTCTGGGGAGGCGAAGCAGGGGGATGGAGACTGGATGGTGAGATAGAGATGGAGATGAGCTGAAGGGAGAGGAGGGTGGGGGATAGTAGAGATGTGAGAGGGATTTGTTAGTTGTTTCTGAAAAAAAATAGAGAGGGGGATTCTAAAAGAAAGAGAGAGAGAGAGAGGAGGGGATGAGAAGACACCCAAAGTGTTTTATATGCCGTATTGTCAGGACAGGCTTTATTAGTCATCAAGGGATCTATTTTGGACCGCTGCACGACACATTTATAAAGAAACAGACGATAATGACACAATATTCTGCAAGAATTCACGACTACAATGCAATAGAACATTAAAAGTGTTTTGGATACGAATACTGGCTTTACAACAGAGCAAACTCCCTGACCAGCTAACTTCACGTGTGATAAATGACCACTATGAGCTCCAACACATACAGATAGAAACATCATTGCATGCCGAGAGCACTGACAAACCAGCTAGTTCTATTCCCTTGACCTTTAGTACAGCTGGTCTGTCATAGTGAGTGTGTGAATGTGTGTGTGTGCTGCAGTTCCACCCCCATGTGGCCACAGCCAGGAGTTATGGTGCTCACAAAGTCCCTTTAATGATTAATGGAAGAACAAAACTCTGCAGTTGGTGCACACGCATGTGACACCCACATACAGACCTTATACAATGCTAACTTGGCAAGTTGCACCTGCATATTATGCATATGCACTTGTAATGAACTGCATACATATTTGGGTATTTCTGTCTGAATTTGACCATGTGTAGGCTGCAATGCGCTAACAGAAGTGGGGTAAATGTGGGTTGAAAACTTACACTTAACCCCGTTTCTTTTGATGAAAGCTTATAAAAGGAGCAGGTGCTGCAGGAATCAAGAAATCTGAGATAAGCCATGAATAACTGGTGTTTGGACAGAAAATACCAAATTCTGGGGATCCATTATCTAAGTCTGATCTACATTGTTTCTTTCCAGTTTTTATGGCTTAAAAACAGGTGAAAAAGATGATTTGCAATGATAATCTTTTTTGAAAAATGTTTCTTATATTTTTGCAGCAGATTAAGTTTTCATGTCTCCAGACTATCACAGGGCTGACATAGAGACAGACAACCACGCTCTCATTCACTCCTACGGGCAATTTAGAGTCACCAATTAAACCTAATGTGTTAAATAAGGTTTTATAAATATTAAAGTGCATGTTTTTGGACTGTGGGAGGAAGCCGAAGGCCGGAGTCATCCCGGCAACCCTCTTTCTGTGAGGCGAGAGTGCTAACCACTGCACCACCGTGTAGCCCAGAGTAAGTTTTGCCAAGTGAAATAAGAAAAGTTTTGTGAGGATCATTTTTCTAAATTTATTTTTTGGGGAACTTAGAAAGGTTATCCTGGCAAAACATTTTTTCCAAGTGTTCTGAAGTCAAAGACACAGGAGGCAAAACAATATAGGTCAGACCATAGAATTTATATAAAGATGGACGACGTGTCTTCTATTCCTCCCGCTGTACAAAAATGAACCCAAAATATCCTGGATATTGGTGCTGCAGTCTTTCGCTGGTGGCGTCATTTGAAGCCAGAGTCTGTGTTTGGTTGAGCCCCAAATTGAGAGTTAATCACTGCTGTCAATCATTGTGTTTTATCTGGTTATCTGGGGGCCGGAACAGATACAAATACAGACTACAGAGAACAAAAACTTATGAGAAAAGTTAACACTTACATACTTGATAAGGACTTACTAAAATGACAGAAACTATCTTTGGGGAAAAACATTTTGATGTGTACTTTTCGTCTTTTAGTTTGTTCGGTATTCTTGTTAATGTCTGTAAAACGATTATTACAGTCATGGAAAAAATGATTACACCATTGTTTTCTTTAATTTCTTGTTCATTTTAATGCCTGGTACAACTAAAAGTACAGTTGTTTGGATAAATGTAATGATAACAGCAAAAATGGCTCATAATAGTTTAATTTAAGAGCTGATACCTAGACATTTACCATGGTTTTCTTGATAATAACCAAAATCATTATACATTATACATACCCAAGGACACAAAATTACTACAACAAGACAGATGAAAGACACAAAATGACAAGAGACTAAAAGATAGCTCATAAGAGTTTATTTTAAGAGCTGATATCTAGACATTTTCCATGGTTTTCTTGATAATGATTTGGGTTATTATCAAGAAAACCATGGAAAATGTCTAGATATCAGCTCTTAGATTAAACTCTAATGAGCTATTTTTTGTTGTTATAATTATATTTGTCCAACACATGTTCTTTAGTTGCACCAGGCATTAAAATGAACAAGTAAGTGAAGAAAACAATGGTCCCATATTTTTTTCCACGACTGCACATGTAGCTTCTCTTTGAAGCTTAATTCCTGCAGCATCTGCTCCATTCATCACCAAGCATACAAAGAAATGTAGTTATGTGCAATGTTGTTCTCCAATACCCATACTATTATACTACTTTTGCAGCATGCTTTACAGGCTTTTCTGACTCGCAGAAGCATTTATGAGCAAGCAGGTCAAAGGTCAAGGCTTAATGTGATGATGAAGTAGCATTGCTTGCTGACAGGGTGAAAGGGTCACTCAGTTGTCTCTCAAGGTTTCCGTAGCTCTCTGTGATTCTCTGTATTTGCTTTTACACGGATGAGCAATACAATAAATGTGTGATCCTGAACAAATGCGTGCCGAGGAATGTCACGTCGTTTTACAGAAGCAAGGATACGTTTCTTTTATGCCTTTCACATCCTAGTTTATTGAGCTACATGTGAAGGTTGTTCACTGACTGTCGTGTGTTAAGTATTTTACGCTGCCAGGTAGCTCAGGAGAGTTCATGGATAAATAAAGAGGTAAAGAAATGTTTTTTGTTAGTAAGTGATTCAATTTGGCTGCGTCTCGGGTTGTGTTTGAGCCGTGCCTGTGGCTTACCTGTGGCCATCTTCCCGTCAGCTGCGGCCGGCCCATCGGGGATAACACTCTTGACCTGGAGGAATTCGTCCGGCTCGTCGCCTCCGATGATAGTGAAGCCGAAGCCCATGTTGCTCTTTTGGAGTGCGGTGGACAAAAAACTGCCTTTCAGCTGAGTGGGGTCCCGCGTGAACAGCGGCTTCTCTACAAAGGACACATAAAGAAAGAAATGAACCAAACAGAAATAAACTTTTTGCATGCTTTAAAGCAAAGATTGAAAGGACCTCAAAGCTGGTGCAGGGCAGTGCTCACAGGGTGGGGGCATGGGTAAAGCTTATCCAGTAAGATATGGGTGTAGCCACAGGAAAACTGGCAGGGTATGGTCTTAACTGTGGACAGAGGTGGGTCTGTGGTGCTGAAAGATGCAGGTGTGGCTACCGTGCAAGGTACAAATGCAGCACCCAAACACACTAAAATCCGTTCCTCTCCTCCCATGCCGGGTCGGGTTGTAGCGGTGCAGAAAGGGTGCAGAGAGCATCGGTGGTGCAGGTCTTCAGTCCCATCCCAAAGGCTACGCAGGAAGCAGCAATATTCAGCAGATTTCATGCTGTCAATCAGGGATCAGTTCCAAGAGAAGATGGTTGAAAGGGTAAAGGGAAGAACTGGGAGATTTCTGCAGGAGGGAGAGCTGGGAGGTTTCTGGAGGAGGGGGGGCGCCTGGTGGAGGAATGAGAGGATCTCAGCCAACAAGCTTAGTCACACTTAACCAAGTCTCCCATCTCTTCACCTCGGAGGGAGACGTGGCTAGTGTGCTAGTTTACATCCTTTGTTTGCCGTCGCTGGTCCAGACATAGACTGAGTGATTACACTCTCTGGCTGCTTATGCCGGGGCGATAAGACATGTCACGGTGAACGCTCGTCACACAAATCCTTAAAACTGCCTCAAGCGAAAAAGCTTGCTTTTTGCGAGCTAGCATGCTTACAGTAAGTCAAAACGAGCGCACAGGCAGCCATGAGGACGACAGTCAGCCTCGCTTTGCTTCTCTCCTGGCCTACTTACTGACAAAGTGCCACAGGGAGAAGGGGCTACACACAGGCTGCTCTAGCACCACAGTGAAGGGGGGGCTGTGGGGCGGCTGGCGCTGCTGCTGGTGCTGGTGCTGGTGTTGGTGCTGGTGGTGGCACGTATTCATCCGCCGAGTCAGGACGCGCCGGAGCGGGGAGGCGTTGGCGGAGGACGACGTGGCGCACGTGGCGGCCCTGCGACCCAGAGTTGGCGAGCGGGAGAGGTCGCCCAGGCTGTGGCAGCGCTCGGGCACGGCGCCCACCTGGACGAGGGGCGATCTGGGGAGGGTGGCGGCAGAGGGGCTGGCATCCTCCACTGGCATCAAAGTTTGGAAGGAGGAAGAGGAGGAAGAGGAGGAGGAGGGAGGAGGTGGAGGTGGGGAGAGGGAGGAGAGAGAGCCTCACTGGAATGTACACAAAGTGTAACCACGGAGACAGGCTCTCGACTCGAGCGGCGGACTACTACGTTACTATGGAAACAAACCTCCACTTCACCAGTCCAGACAGTTTTTTTTTTTCTTTTTTTTTTTTCTGGCAGTACATCCGACTGCTGTGGCTGCTGGAGAGTGAGCACTGGAATCAGGTAGCAACAAACCAGTCATTAAACAAAATAATGAGTCACATCTAAACCCACATGTTCACTATTTATATGACACATTTTATTATTAGTCCCATCAGAACGCTGCTGCTGCTGCTCCCACTGTCTGACTGATGCTCAACCATAAATCTTACTGTCAATCAACCAGTGGTGGCATGTACATTCACTCAAGTACTGTACTTAAGTACAATTTTAAGGTACGTTTTACTTCAGTGTTTCCCTTTCATGTAACTTTATACTTCTACTCCACTACATTTAGCTGACAGCTTTAGTCACTTTTCAGGTCGTGATTTAACATAAAAAACATGATCAATTTAAAATGTTTAGACGTGCTATAAAATTCAACCCCATAAAAGTCAACATGGTCTCACAGGAATCCGTGAAATAGCCATGGATTTGCTTAACTCAAAATCCGTGGAATAGCCACGGAATCACTCAAATTTCCGTGAAACTGACACGGATTACGCTACAATGCAAGTTAATGACAGTCATATCCCGTGGCTATTCCAACGTACAAAGTGATTATGTACATTCACAGAGTGAATATTTAGAAAATAAAAAATATATTTCTCGCTAGAAATGTGATCAAAATCCATTTTTATGCAGAAACTAAGTCAAAATATTGATTTTTTCACTAAAAATGAGAGAACTGTCCGCCATGTTTTTTCTTCTGACCGCCGGGACCTTGAAAGTCACGTGACTTGGAACAAACCAATAGGAACAAATATCCATGGAATAGCCACGGGATATGACTGTCATTAACTTGCATTGAAGCGAAATCCGTGTCAGTTTCACGGAAATTTGAGTGATTCCGTGGCTATTCCACGGATTTTGAGTTAAGCGAATCAGTGGCTATTTCACGGGTTCCTGTGAGACCAGGTTCATAAAAGTATACCTACCTTGGGAAAATTATGCTTGCATAAATACATCAACAGTCATAATAACCCAATAATATATTTAGAATGTATAAAACAATCCATCAGTGTGTCCATTCTGCATAACTAGTACTTTTACTTTTGATATTTTAAGTACATTTTCTGATACTTTGTACTTTTACTTCAGTTTCAAGTTCTGAATTAACAGCCTATTAATGGCTTATAACACTGAAATGAGTTATCTATTGCACCTAAGAAGTCAGAGAGGTTAACAACATGGTTTGACTTTGAGTAATAGTTATTCTGTTTGAAAGTTGTTGGTCTACCACTAAACATGGTTTGTTTAGTGGTTTATAATACTACAGTGAGCTCATAGCCGCTGTCAGAAACCTCACAGAATTCACTGAAAAGTGGATTTACTGTTCGCAGGTTAGCTTTCCAATTCCACCCTTATCCAATTTGCTATATATACGTTCTGTTATTGCACAAAACAGTTTGACTGCAACTTTTTACATCAAATGTTTCTTCATTTTCAGACCTGTAGGAGCAGAACAGGTGCAATACATCAATATTTGAAGCTGCTGAGAGACTTTCTGGGGCTGTAGAAAACACTGAAGCTAAAAAGGTTAAAAACTGACTAAGCTAGAGCACTTAAATGAATTATCTACACACATACAGGCAGGTAATGAGTCTGACTTTATTCCCTAATAGTGGGAAATGAACGTGTGGTGGTCTTACCTCTGTAGATGGTAGGAAGGGGCAGTGAGGACAGACCCTGGCTTTGCATCTGCTGCTGCTGCTGGAGTCTCCTTTTAGCCTCCAGGACGGGGTTCTCAAACTGGGTCCTTCTATTTATATGGCTAGGATGATAGAAAAAAAAAAAGATTTCAGATTTGCACTTACAGTAACTTACAGCCCCCCTCTCGGCAAAGATCAGATCTTTAAAAATAAAAAAAAATCCTGGCTAAGGCAGCTATTGCTGTGATGATTAATTAAATGGCCGGTCCCTCGGATTATGTAACAAGAGCCGCAGAATGAAAAGAACAAACGGCTGATTCTTTTTTTTTGTTGTTGCGTTTTCTTCCCCACATTCAGCCTCAGTCTTATAAGCAGAATTATGTGAATCGGTGACTGGGAAGGGAACCTACACATGAAACAGTGATTTCCTTTAACGTCCCACGTCGTTCTTAATTTAGTTTGCAAGGGGGAAGATAGTCAACGACTACAAATACTGTAATTTGCCAGTGTGAAATAATTAGTCATCATTAGATACTTCCCTCACTCTTTGAGGCTGCATTGTGCTCACACACACACACACACACACACACACACACAGTCTTCCTCTCCCCTCCTTATCTTTTAATGAACACCCCAGTCTCACGGTGCTAATTACAAAACAGCTTGACTATATTTTCTTTTTTTTACATACTTATATAATTTCAAGGTCTGGCAACTTCTTTCATGATATTTACATGACGACAAAGCGAGACAATAGGAAGAGATCTCGGCGGTATAGAAGGAGGCGGTGAGTAGTCAAGTGTCATTCTGGAGCTTTTTCTTGAGCAAAGTCGAGCCAAATGACTCCCCCTGCCTGTCTAAAAATAGAGCCCCGTCCCCTGAACGCCCCGGAGTGGAGAGCGCCGAGCCAAAGAAATGACACCTCCGAACAGGGAGGGGACGTGCAGTTCAATAAAGAGGACATGCTGCTGCAGCAGGGGCTGTAAAGACAGACTCGTGTGTGCGCGGTTATGCAGAAAACTCTGCTCATAATCTACAGAGATGGATGCAGAGAGTGTTTCAGACACACGGAAATATGGATAAGCACACACAGACGGATAAACTTCCTCCTGCAAACAAACAGCGAGCTGTCAGAAGGCGGGCGAACGCAGCGACAGCTTCCTGACTCTGCAGCTCCGATAATGAATATGATTAATACAGCACCACCGGGTGACATTAAAAACCAAAAGCAAAGCCATTACGTATTAAAGACGTCCCCGACTTACTCAACATAGTAGCTGCCGTAAATGGGGTCATCGATTTTCTCCCAGCCGTACGGAAGCTCTGTGAACACAAAAACACAGAAAAAAAAGCAGTGAGACAACAATAATGAAAGGCTTGTTTGCTTATGAACTTGCAACGGATTATTGATCTTGCATGAGAACATCTTGGTGGCAGAATAAGTTAACAGCAGCATTTTACTGCTGCAGGAATTTGATGGTGCGATAACATGTTAACTGGTTGGAAAAAGCTGTTTTTTCCCCCCCGAGCAGGCTTGTAAATATTCTATATCTTTTCATGAAAATTGATGGTGACAAGATACAACAGAAAAAAACTGTGTTTTCTCAGCAACTTGTCACATTGATTGATTTAAAGAGGCTACTGGCTCTTTTAAAGCTGCTCTTCAAATGCCTCCCCTCTCCAAGAAAAAAGTTGCAAAATAACACCAAATATTGATAGATCTAGTGGCTGGATTTAAATCAGTGAAATATTTATGCCCTGGATCTTTTCCATGCTGTAAATATTGTGTTTTGATGTGAGAATGCTGCATAGATTAACGGCTTAAAGTAGAACAAGCACAAACCCGGAGGGTGTTGAACTCTCAGGGTATCTACTGTTACATGTCTCCACTGGTGTTTAACACTTTGACTCTGGATGTTACACGCTCAACAACGACCATACAGACAAACAGCACATGACAGTCGATTACTGACAAAAGACGGATCAAACACTGTAAATACTGTGAAGAGCATTCAACTGGTATGAATGTCAACGCTCAGATCTGAAATCTTTAAAAAAAAAAAAGTGTGACAATGACATAAATCAAAGAGAATCCATAAGAAATACTGTTATCATGACTTCTAATATTAGATTAGCGGATATTGGGATGTGTATTGGCAAGAATCTGGTGATATGATATGTATCATATTACAGGGGTAACAACACATTGCGATTAGGGGTGCACCGATTTCCTTAATTTTGCGGGATCGGCCGATTCTTTTACGTCAAACTGATCTTATCTAGTGATCTTATCTACCTCCGCAAAGGTCTGAAAGTGCTTCTGCACATATGCATACTTCTGCATGACTGAGCGTGCTCAGAGCACGCTTGCGCGCACACACACTGAAAAAAAGCCAACTTATATTTTTTGGCCTAAAACAGTGATTTAAGTTGGTAAAACTTGGAAATATAAATTATTGACATTTAGGGCAATAATGTAAGTTAGCACAACAAAGGAAGCCAGTTTTCTGCTCAAAAACAAGTCTGTGAGTTGTTGTTACTTATATCTTTAAGTTGGGGTTCAAAACAAGGGACAATAGTTCTGCTAACTCTTATTTCTTTGTTGTGAAATTCGGTCATTAGCGAATGCTAGCGGCTAACTGATGCTAGCGGCGCTGCTTGTTCAGCTACAAGAGTAGCCATTAGCTTGGCAATGCTAACTCAAAATTATGGTCGCAACATTAGCTGACATTTCATAGTGGCGTTACAATTGTGCGAATTCAGCACATTGCAGAAGTAAATGTAAAATTATAAGTTAGTACTTAGTTATAAGTTTGACAAAAATCTGAATTCAGAGT
Source organism: Centropristis striata (assembly GCF_030273125.1). Taxonomy (NCBI): domain Eukaryota; kingdom Metazoa; phylum Chordata; class Actinopteri; order Perciformes; family Serranidae; genus Centropristis; species Centropristis striata. The sequence goes on along the minus strand of NC_081538.1, from coordinate 24,947,098 downwards.
TGAGCAAACTCAAAAACAAAACTTAAAATATTTAGTTTAATTGTCCAACTTTTGTTTTTCAATAAAATAAGATTCAAACATTGAAGGTGTGAGTAAGTGAGAGAAAAAATCGGTATCAGCCAAAATCAGAATCTGCGGGTCAGGCTTATTAAAAATCGGTGATCGGTTATCGGTCAGAAAATTGCAATCAATGCACCCCTAATTGCAATATATTACGATAATCAAGGTGAAATATTGCAATTTATAGATATATTTTTTATATCATAAAGAAAATACACCACCATGTGCATAAAATCGTAAAGAAACAAACAAAAAAAAGGCTGGAAATAAAGGAAAAATCAAGTGATCACCAGAGTCATTATCCTCGGGGCACCATGAAGGTCTGTACAAATACAGTTTCTGAGTTCTTAAGTGGTTAAAAAGTACCTGCTCAGGTACAGTAAGCAGCTTCTAACTTTTTAAAACACTGTACGGGTGCAAAGTCATAGATATTTCTGCCCTCTCAGCCTCTTTCTGTGTGTGGACTGCACTGCAGAACATGCTGCCTTTGTTCTCATTGATCAAAGCTCTTCCTCAAACCCCTGACAGTCATCAGTCATACCGGACAGGAATTTCAACGCTGCCCTTTCCTCTTTTCCTTCTCAAAACACAACTCTTCAAAGCACGTCTAGAAGGAGAAGGAGGTTCCTTCTCCTCCTGTTTTCTTTCTAGGAATCAGAGCAATTAGCACTTAAAGCATATTCCCAAATCCACTGTTTTAGCATAACAGCGTGATCATTCAGAGTACACAGAGTTAAAAGCTGCTGCTGAAATGGTTATCTGAGCTGAATCTTTTGCACCGGAGCTCGGGGACAGCGTGTTCCAGTGCAGCTCGGCTTAGAATCAGCCCAGCTTTGATTAGTGACAATGCGGAGTTAATCAGGATGAGAGCGGAGATAGCGGCAGAGAAAATGCTTTCTAATCAGAAAGGGAAGCGGCCGGAGGGAACGCTGAAGCACCTCGGGCTCCCGGGGACCCCGCGGCTGGTCGAGGGCACGGCTGCAGCTTGTAGAAAACACACACACAGACGAATTTAACCAACACGGTCCCACAGGAATCCGTGAAATAGCCACGGATTTGCTTAACTCAAAATCCGTGGAATAATCACTCAAATTTCCGTGAAACTGACACGGATTTCGCTACAATGCAAGTTAATGACAGTCATATCCTGTGGCTATTCCAACATACAAAGTGATTATGTACATTCACTGAGTGAATATTTAGAAAATAAAACATATATTTCTCGCTAGAAATATGATCAAAATCCATTTTCATGCAGAAACTAAGTCAAAATATTGTTTTTTTTCCACTAAAAATGAGAGAACTGTCCGCCATGTTTTTTGTTCTGATAGCCGGGACCTTGAAAGTCACGTGACTTGGACACAAACCAATAGGAAAAAATATCCATGGAATAGCCACGGGATATGACTGTCAATAACTTGCACTGAAATCCGTGTCAGTTTCACGGAAATTTGAGTTAAGCGAATCCGTGGCTATTTCACGGATTCCTGTGAGACCAGGTTCAAAATTTAACATATATTCTATATGGTCATTGCATGGCTTTATTACTACTGCTTGGCCTAGTTTACAGAGTTTAGAGATAACTCCCAGGCCTCCTACGCAGAGCAGAAATATCAAAAACAATGCTGGTGCAGAGCTGGTGCACGTGCCATATGCTCCTCTGAACCCCTGCCCCCAACCCCTCAAAACAAATGATTAAACTTTCAGGAGGACGGACTATTTTTTGCCTGCGCACTATTGAAAATGCATACTTACAACACACACACACACAGGGTCGTGAGTGATATAACAGTGCTGCGAGCAGGTTGACAGCCCACGGGAATACCTCCTGTGAACACTGCAACATTCCTTAGCCCCATCTCCACTCATTAAATATGAAAGAGAGTGTTTCATGTTCTCACCTTTACTGGGCTCCACATACACACACACTTATGTTACTTACTTTACACACACACACTAACCCGCTCTGTCATTTTGCATATGCACACACACACACACACACAGAAATGCCGGAGATCAAAGGGCTGTCGTGTATTTCAGCAGTCTTCTTATGAAAAGCTTTTCTATTAAAATGTCCACCGGAGGAGCTGCAGGAAGCTTTCAGGAGCAGCAGAGATGAAGGAGAGACACTCTGCAGAGATTTTTAGGAGGTAAAAGTAAAAATGAGAACATCCAAAATGTCGATAATAAATATTTTAAACTTATTGCTTGTGTTTTTTGCCCATCTGGACTTTGTTAAAGCGTCTGTTCCTGTAGACAAAGGAATGGTTCAACTTTTTGGGAAAATGTGCTTTTTTAAAAGTCACTACAAGAGACTTTTGTGCGCCCTCTGTGGACAAAAGTGGTAGTGTTTTCGTCATAAAGATCTGCAGCTGCAAACTGTCAACAAACCTGCGTGCGGATGTTTTTTAGAGGTAAAATTAAAACAAGAACACCCAAAATATCAATAATAAACATTTAAAACTGATTTATGTTTCTTGCCCATCTGGACATTGTTTAAGCGATTGTTACCGCAATCTCAAAAATCAAAGGAATGATTCAACATTTTGGAAAAAATACTATGAGAAACACTCATTTTGTGTTGATTTTGGCGCCTCCATGTGGAGAAAAGCAGTAGTTTTTCCTTGGTCTGCAGCTGCCAGACTCCATTAAGAAAACCACTCGTTTTACTGCAGGAGGTTCTTACAGTATCAGTCCTGGTTCTGGTCTATTGCCTTTAGCAGGTTTTGATTAGCTTAGCTTAGCTTAGCTTAGCGATAAGACAAGCTACAAAAACAGCTATCCTGGCTCATTCCAAAGTTAAAAAAATATGCCTACCAGCACCTCTAAATGTGTTAATTAGAATTAGAGTCGTTGTTACTGATTCTTAACTTTAGACAGTCGAGACAGTTGTTTTATCTGGCTTTAGTGTTTCTGTTAAGCTAAGCTAATCACCTCATGGCTCTAGCTAAACAACCAAAGCAAGAATATCTAAATGACATGAGCAGTGGCTAATGGTAAATGCTAAACATTGAGTAATAGTAGCACAAGGAGAGTATTAAACATCAGTGAACTGACTCTGTAATATTAATTACATAGCAGTATCTTGCTAACATTAGCTAACTCACTGTTGGCTACTTGGTATTCCAGAGCAGTTAGCAGCAAACTGCCCGAGTGTATTGAACTGTGAAATGGTGCCTTTTTGTTGGTTATGAATTCAACTTTTTATTTACCAGAGAATAAATGTGCTAAGTGTTCTTTTAAAAGTTACATTCTGTAGCCTTTCACGGACAGATACAAGAGTGGAATCGATCTTCTCATCTAACTCTTGAGTTTATTTCACAAAATGTCAAACCTTTGCTTCAAGCTTTTCCGATACAAAGAGGTTAAGAACCACAGCTTTATTGCATGCTATGTTTCTCTGAATGAAGGCAAATAAGGACAGAAAAGTTGCAGTGAGTGTCAGAACTGAAGAGAGCTGCCAACCAGACGTTCAGTCAAAGTCTTATCGACTTGACTGTCTGTAAACATGATAAATGAGGCATATACTGCAGTCAAACTCTTCTTTTAACTCTTTAAATACAATGTAATCATTTCCTTATAGAAATTATCGCCAAAACTGAAAAGAAAATGACAAAATAACTAATCTTTCATAGCGAGAAACTGTGAAAACAGAAATATGACTTTATTCTACATGATTCAAAATAATAATAATAATAATAATAATAATAATAGGTAATTTGAGTTTGAGACCCATGCTATTCTCAACAATTGGGGTCGCGAGATGATTTCTGGGGGTCGCCAAATCATTTTGGAAGTCAACTCTGTCTTTTTTTGGTAGTTTTTTTTTTTTTTTTTTTCGGTAATTTTGTGTCTTTTTTGGTCATTTTGTTTCCTCGTTTTGGTCATTTTGTGTCTTTTTTTTGGTCATTTATGTCTTTTTTTGGTCATTTTGTGTCTTTTTCGGTCAATTTGTCTTTTTGTGGTCATTTTTTTGGTCATTTTGTGGTCAATTTGAGTCCTTTTTAGCTTAATTTTATGTGTAACTTTTTGGTCATTTTGTGTCTTTTTTGATCATTTTGTGTCATTTTGTGGTCAATTTGATTCTTTTTTGGGTAATTTTGTGTCTTTTCTGACAAATCCCAAAGTAGCAAGTTATTACTTTACTTATTTACTACAAGGAGTCTCTGGCTTGAAGCTGACTGTTACACACTCAGGAGGTCAGAATGGACCTTTAAACTGATAGCAAAGGACTTAGATTAAAAGTAACAATAAAATATAAAAAAATATATATAAATGCACAGACAGAGAGATGATTTAGTTGTTGTCTGCTTCATTATTTGTCCAAAATTTGTCGTATCAATTGAGTTTGAATGATCTGAACTGTGCTTGTGAGATTCTGTTCAGTGAGCAGGGGTTGTGGACAACATGCATGTTAAATTGGAGGTCGCGACTCAAAAAGGTTGAGAACTACTGACCTAGAGGAACGAAGCCGAGCATTGCTGTTGATCTGTGTCAGGAGGTTACATAAGTAAGTCAGGAGGAGACCCAGTATGGCCTTGTAGATGAAGATGTGCAAATGGAGTTTTCTGCATAGTTTTAGTGAGGGCCAGTTGACTAAGCTGTACAGCACACAGGGGTTCGATGCCTTGCTCAAGGGCACTTCACTCCTTGACCTGTCTGTCCTGGGATTCGAACTGGCAAGCCTGATTCTTAACCTCTCGGTCACGGACTGCCTATCTTCTTCACTGCTGCTGTTTTTCTTTTATTCCTTCTTTCTCATATGTTTTAGAATTTAATTCATTAAATGATCCTGTAATTGTTCCCCGTGGCCACAGTGGCCACTATTCAGCAGTCTCGCTTTCATGTGTTCAAATTCAGTTAGTTTCAGTAAGTTTTTAGAGTGAGTTTGCTAGTTTTAGTTGATCATTTATTTTTTTAAATGCTTTAGTTTTAGTTTAGTTTTTATTAGTTTTAGTTTTTTGTAATGGGGTATTTATTGGGTGGGAGATTAAAAGAGGTCACAGTCAATTTTGCCTTTATTTCCTTTGTCTCATCCATCTTCATTATGTATGAAAAAAGTTGACAAAGATGAAAACCAAAGACATTTTCACTATAATTTTAGTTAGTTTTGTAACCACACAATACAGTTTCAGTTAATTATCGTTATCATGTAACCTTTAACCCTTAAAACAAAGTCTGAAATCTCAAAAAAGCCTTTAAAGAAGTGAGGACCGGCCGAAATGTCCTCACTTTGCAAAAATGTCCTCACTCAGTTGGTTAAAACGTCTTCCGGTCCTCACTATGTAGGAAGTACAAGAACACACACACACAAACACACACACACACACTGAAATGCTGTTACTTCCACTGAGCTCTGTGCTGATAAATGCTGAACCTGGGCGGATTGTCTCTCTTTTGTTTGCCTCCACTGAACGTCGTGTGTAACCTCTCTGTCAGCAGCCTGCAATGGAGAGCCAACTCAGGACAAGGAGAGCGTGTGTGTGTGTGTGTGTGTGTGTTGATGTGTGTGTGTGTGTGTGTGTGTGTGTGTGGCATATAAAGCCGGTGCTGCTTATCACTGCCATGCTGCATGCGACCACGAAGGAAATGTCAAGCTGGTGTGAAATTTCCAGGTAGGAGCTCTTATGATGGAGCCCTGAAGCGAGGGGGAAAATGTTTGCAATCTCTAGTCATGCCACAACATCCATCCTGCAGTCACAGGTGGAGGGCCACTTACTGCCAGCAGGAGGCATCCTGGCATCTCCCCACACACTCTCTCTCCCCCACTGCCACTCAATATTATCTCCCTTCTTCACCTTATTTACCCTTCTTCTTCTCCTCCGTTTCCATCCTGCTTCCTCAAGTATCCCTCTCATCTCACATGCCGCCTCGCAGAACAGAACAGGCCCCTTTTTGAAGTTTCGTGCATTTTTTATTCTGCTTTTTTTCTAATTTGGTCGGAGCAGGAACAGGTTGGCAAACCACACGGCCCGCAGACACTGGGTGGATTTACCCGTGTCGTGTTTCTTTTATTCATTCTTTCTTTTCATCCGTCTTTTGAGGAGCAAAGCGTATCATTTTCAGCACCCCGAGTCTTTTAAAGTCACCGAAATATTAAAGTCCTTTTTCCCCGCCGCACTGTGCTGAGCTTCATTTATTTGAATGCACATTGAAGCAGTGAGAAAAACTCGCTACGACTGATTAATGAAGGTTTCCACTGGTCAATAAGCGGCACAAAATCCACTGTCGAAGGTCGGCGTGATGTTTAGGAAGCACTGATTTGAGAACAAACAATTGGCAGCACTCTCCAGTTAAGCACACAATATATAGACTTCCGTTCACATAAATGGAGTTTAGTATGCTGCTGTTGTGAGCAGCCGTTCAGGCTCCTACTTACTTTCTTTGTGAGTACAATCCAACCTCAATTATCTAAACCTCAAACTGAAAGCTTAGCCGGAAATAAAGTTTCTGAAATGCCACGAAAAGTGGAGTTATAAAACTGGCCTTAATTATCTGAGTTCCCTTTCTGAAATGTCATTGAATTCAAAGATATATACTTTGAAGGAAAATAGCTGTGATTTGTATATTCCATAACATAAAATGCTCACAGGTTGATCGCTCCTGGAATATACAGTCATGGATAAAAAAATATTAGAGCATTGTTTTCTTCAATTTCTTCTTCATTTTAAAGCCTGGTACAACTAAAGGTACATTTGTTTGGACAAATATAATGATAACAACAAAAATAGCTGATAAGAGTTTAATTTAGGAGGTGATATCTAGACATTTTCCATTGTTTTCCTGATAATAACCAGAATCATTATGAAGAAAACCATGGGAAATTATGCACAAGAAGGACACAAAATGACAAAATGATACAAAATGACTCCAAAAGACAAAAAAGACCCAAGGATACAAAAACAGAGACTAAAAAAAGACCCAAGAAGGACAAAAAACGGCTACAAAAAGGCATAAAATCACTTAAAAAAGATACAAAATGACTACAAAGGGACAATAAAATACTACAAAAAATAAAAAATCACAAAAAAAAAGATTCAATATGACTACAGAAAGACACAAAGAAAAGAAAACCATGGTAAATGTCTAGAAATCAGCTCTTAAATTAAACTCTTATGAGCTATTTTTGTTGTTATAATTATATTTTTCCAAACAAATGTACCTTTAGTTGTACCAGGCATTAAAATGAACAAGAAATTGAAGAAAACAAAGGTGGTCTAATAATTTTTTCCCATGACTGTATTCAGATTCCCCCAAAATTGATCAAAATCAAAGCAGCATATAACAAAAGATTATGGCTGCATAATGGAAAATGCATGCTAAAGCAGAATAAGTACTTATTTGGCAAAAAACTCCAGCATGCATCAGACCAGTCTGCATCACCTACTGTTACCCACAATGCAACGTGCTCCCATCAACCTGCAGGAGAAACTCACAGCAAGTCATGATTTTCTAAAAAAAATTCTCTTACTGTGTCACGGAAACAAAGTTATGAAGATTTTATGTGAGCATATAGTTGTTATAACTTAAAATCTGTGATCAATTAATCAAACTGCTGCTAATTAAAACTTTGCTCAGAGTTCTCAGAGCCGTGAGGGACTGTGAGTTATCAAGATGAGCAGGCGGTCAGCGCCCACGGAGACACCCCGCTGAGAGCAGCCTTATCTCGGGAAGTCCTTTTGAAATTTGCCGCCGGCTCTGGTGCAGCGCTTAAACATGACATATGATTTATTTTGGGTATATCTGAGTAAAAAATCTCCAAATTCAGCATGGACCCTGGTGGCTGGTTGCTATCCTCTTCCTCAAAAGTAAAAAATAAAGGTGCTGAATTTTTCTCATATGTGGTTATCTTCATTCATTTATTTGTTTATTTTCTATTTGTTTTGTTTTTGTCTATGGGTGTATTGGATAAACTGATGTGTGCTCTGACAGCTGATATAATTATGCATCAAAGGAAAATCCAATAAAAATAATTTTGAAAGAAAGAAAGGTGCTGAATTTAACCAAATCACATGAATGAAAATGGTCATTAAACATTTTCTTTCTAGAAGTTGACGCTTGTTGCATAAAGTTTAAAAGCTCTAGTTTATTATACACTCACCAGCCACTTTATCAGGGGAAGTGTGTACCTAATAAAGTGGCTGTGTGGTCTTCAAATGCTTCAAGGTTGGATGTGTTCGTTCAGAGATGCTCTTCTGCAGATCTTGGTTCTAGCGAGTGGTTAATTGAGTTACTGTTTTTCCAACCATTCTCTGTAAAGCCTGGAGATGGTTGTTACAGTAGATGGTTGTTCGTGAAACACTTAGACAAACAACCATGCCACGTTTTAAAGTCACTTAGGGTGCTTTCACAACTCAAAGTTTAGTTCGTTTGAATCAAACTCTCATGTGGTTAAATCCTTTGTTACGGTTTGTTTGGTTTCTTGTGAACGATCCAATCGTACTCTGGTGCGGATCAAAACAACCAGTCTGAGACCACTTGCAGAGACGGTCTCTAGTGCCGTTTGATTGCACTGTGAACATAATCCAACCAGAATTTGACCCAATTAAAGGAAACAAACCAAAACTCAGTGGATTGTGGGCTACCTGTACGGCATTTTGTGAGATGTACATAGATAATAGCATAAAGAGGAAATTCGTGTCCTTCAGGTACACTGTAATAAATTATTCTGTAGTCATTTCATTTTACTTAATATATTTGATAAAATGTATTAAATATAAATGCATCCGTGATTTTGAGGCAGTTGTTTAAGTAACTTTAATATAAAAATGTTTGAGATAGAATCTACTTATTTTGATCACATTAAATATAATCTTTATGTGTATGTTATTTGAAAATCAAGAGAATTTTGAATGAATCCAACAATTGAATTAGTCTGTTTGTAATTGACAGGCACTTCTAACATAGTTAGATTTAATAAATGATATTGCATGCAATCTGTTGCCTCAATTTTATTGAGTAGCTATTGTTTATCTTTTTTTACAGTGTAGATTTCCAGCCTTCGCACATGCCCCTCTCACATTTTTTTGTTTTATTTGGTCCCCTTACATTTCTGCACCAAATTCCAACATTTCCAAACCAAATGTATCAATTTCACTCAGATTGCGACCAACCAAACGGACGTGGGTTGTGAAAGCGCCGTTAAATCACAGTTCTTCCTCATTCTGATGCTCAGTTTGAACTTCAGCAGTTCGTCTTCACCGTTTTTACAGGCCTAAATGCGTTGAGTTGTTGCCATGTGATTGGCTGATTAGACATTTGTGTTAACGAGCAAGTGAACAGGTGTACCTAATGAAGTGGCCAGTGGGTGTAAGTCCTGTTTGACCCTGTTAATGTGGAGCTGTTACAGTATGAAGACAGAGTCAGCGGACCTCTCTGTGTGTTTCTGTAGCAGCGACTCTGCTGCCCAACTGAACATTAATACACTCAGACCACCTGTGAATTCAATTCCCACCATGTTCAAAGTGATATATAGCCGTGTTTTCAGAAAAATGAAGCCATTTATTTTAGGATTATCCAGGGTTGCAGGTCCAACCATGAAGATCAGCAGAAATTTTACTGCTGGAAACTTCAGCGAACCCTCTGATCCTCTAAAAAGTTAAAGAAGTAAACATCTTTGAATCTCCCATCCTTTTATTCTCATCACTATGATTTGTTTCTCCCAGGAACTGCGTATAAGCACGACTACAATTGCTGCCTGTGACTCACACATGATATTTTCAGAGTAGCTGAACATGCTGATGAACAGAACTCAATATTTCCTCAATCACTAAAACCTGTGATTCAGAAACTCGGCTCGCTCCCGAGTCAACAAAGAGCCGTTTTCCTGGTTTGTGGGCTGGTATTCACTGTCCTGCTCATCACAATCACAAGCACAATCAGCAGAGTTGTAAAGAAAAAGACAGCGTGTGCTTCGTGGGAAGCTAACCGTTCCTGTCAGATTCAATATCTTCTGAGCCTGGCTGAGCTTGTTGAGGGGTAAACACGACTTGGCAGAGAAAATCTCACCTGCAGGACGAGGAATTAGCTTCTGTTTCACTAGAGGGGGCGTAGAGTAAAAACACATGCATGTGGTCATGGTTTGGACACTTTCCTGCCAATGCATCACACTGATCAGCTGGTTATAAAGGCAAAGGCAGGCATAAGAAGCCTGCTCACAAGTAAACATGGATGTTAATAATGATGCATGAAAAATGTGCAAAAACTGCAAGTTTTTCTGAGGATGTAAATGCATTCAAAATATAGTTTTCTGCACCATTTTTCAACAAATACTAGGTGGAACACGAGGCCGTTCTGTGCATCGCCTTAGCCAGTGGTTCCCAATCTATTCCTTGAGGGACCCACATTTTTACCATTGCCAACTTTGACGACCCCCCCATTGTCCAGTGCTTCTATGAGGCCGAACTCAATGTGACTTTTTAGGTGAGGTTACCGCTCAGTGAGGTTACCGCTAGGTGAGGTTACCGCTAGGTGAGGTTGCCGCTAGGTGAGGTTACCGCTCGGTGAGGTTACCGCTCGGTGAGGTTACCGCTCAGTGAGGTTACCGCTCGGTGAGGTTACCGCTCAGTGAGGTTACCGCTAGGTGAGGTTACCACTAGGTGAGGGTACCTGTGTATACTGCAGGAGGGATGTTACACATGTCCTTATTCTCGCGATATAGCCTTTATTTTTAAACTTTTCTATCGTGATTTTTCTATTCAAATAAATGAATAAACATTTATTGTAGCCCTTTTTTAGTTGTTTTGTCCGACTAATGAATTAAATGCTGACTCATCTATATTTAACATATTAGATTTATTACATCCCTTAACTCAAGAGGGCTTCACGACCCCCTGTGGATCTTTGGAGCCCTCTGGGGGGGTCGGGCCCCCCCGCTGGGAATCACTGACCTAGTATTAATGTAAAATCAATGCGAGCATCAAATCTAACTTTGATTTTTATCTCACTTTAATCTAACTGTTTTTTTGGTTCTACTTAGTCCCCGATGGACTTTTTTAGCATGTTTTTTCAGGCTTTTTAGGTGATGTTTGTTTTATATTTGCTCCAGAGTCGCATCTAACAACACGGGAACTCTGCAGCCAATTGGGCAAACAAAGAGTATAATGGCATCCATATCACCTCCACTGATGTTGACTATAATAACAACAATCATAACATTCATAGTGGATAATAATATGATTTTTTTTTTAAAAGTCTGCACTCTCAGAGCACATAAATAGGGGTAAAAACAAGCTGTGGGCAGATCATGAAACTCATCTAGATGATGTTTAATAATATTTTTTTAAAAAGACAGAAAGCTGGTTTTTCAACCGCCAATAACCTGGAAACAGCTCATTTTCTTATGAAATATCTATTATATATCATCCTGTGTTCCAGTGGCACATTGTGTTAATCCATGTTTATAGTGTTGAAAGGCTCATTGATCATTAAAACACCTGAGGATTATGTTAGCACAGCTGTAAACTGTTCTGTGCTAATTTGAGAAGCAATAAAATGATCCTTCCTCAGGCTGGTTGAGTATCTAGAGCAGGGGTGGGCAACCTGCGGCTCCAGAGTCACATGTGGCTCTTCAGGCCATCTGCAGTGGCTCCCTGTTGCTTTGACAAACCTTTATCCTATAGACAGAAAACATATATATATTTTAGTCGACTTAAATGTGCATCACAGCCTATATAACCATCTGGCCCTTTGCCCTATCCTCTACATTTTTCCCCAAAATAGTTACAAAAGAAAAGACAGATTCGTTTACATTCACTACCAGTGCTTCACGATGAGTGATTTGCTTGATTTGCAGCGAGAAATTAGCAAATTACTTTCATTATAAGGCTCAAAGATGCGGCTCCAGAGGGATTTTTCTTTCTGTTTTTTGGCCAAAAATGTCTCTTTTCATGGAAAAGGTTGATCTAGAGGTAAAGGTGGAGATTTGTACACGTTAAAATGAGTATTTCTACCCACTGTCAATGTCTTTACTATACTTTCGATTCACTCTGTAACTCATTTCATGAATAAAACAGTTCCATGGACAACAACACAGACATTTTCTGGGTGACCCCAAACTTTTGAGCATTGAGCAGCCCGCCCAAGTAAAGACTAAGTAGACTAAGACTAAGTGTGGAGAAAAACTGTCGGCAAAGGTTTTCTGTTGTACATTACTTTGAATGTATCTTACTGACAGACGCCTGTTGACTTAACCCTTTATCAGGCAAAGAACTATATTTGGTAACTTCAGGTAATATTTCGAGAAAAAAGTTGCAAATTTACTAGATTAAAGTGGCAAATCTACAAGAAAAAAAGTCACAGATTTAAGAGATTTAAAGTGGCAAATCTGTGCAAAAAAAGTCGGCGATTTACGAGAAAAAAGTGGGAAAAAAAGCAACTTTTTTTTCCCCCCAGATTTACCATGTTAACCCTTTATAGGGCACTCATTAAAAAAATACTTGCAAATTCCAAATTTTAACCCTAGAGAACATTGGAGGGTATTACATAGCCAGAATGTGTAAAAAAAAAACATACGAAAATAATATTTTGAGAAAAAAGTTTACAAGATTAAAGTGGCAAATCTACGAGAAAAAAATGTGCAGATTTAAAAGAGATTTGAAGTGGTGAATCTGGGAGAAAAAAGTTGCTTTTTCCCCCACTTTTTTCTCATAAATCTGCGACTTTTTTCGCACAGATTTGCCACTTTAATCGAGTAAATTTGCAACTTTTTTCTCTAAATATTACCTGAAGTTACCAAATATAGTTCTTTGCCTGATAAAGGGTTAAAATCAAACCTGTTGGGGCGTCCCGGTGGCTCACACTGGTAGAGCGCGTACCATTAAGGCCGTGTGCTTGCTGTAGCGGACCCGGGTTTGAATCCGGCCTGAGGTCCCTTTGCTGCATGTCTTCCCCTCTGTCTCCCCCTTTCCATCTGTCACTATCTAGTAAAGCAGTAAAATGCCCAAAAAATAATCTTAAAAAAAAAAAAAAATCAAACCTGTTGAGCTTGTTGCACCAGTTGGATGTGCCTGGAGAACCACAACTTGAGGAGCCCAGGAGGCGTCCTGACTAGAAGCCTGAACCACCTAAACTGACCCTTTTTGCCGTAAAGCAGCAGCGGCGGCGGCTCCCTCCGGATGTCTGAGCCTGTCACTCTCCCTGCACGGCTGAGCCCAGCCAGCCTACCGAGGAATCTCATTTTATATCTCATTCTTTCGGTCGTTACCCAAAGCTCATGACTTTCCAGGCCCCGGCTGCAAAATCTGATGTACAAATGTATTCATTGAGTGAAGGATTCTCTTATCACGCTGCTGTCAAATCCTGGATTTACTGTTGTGCGATCCCCCTGTGGAAACACTGCTAGAACTGCTGTTTGTTTTAATGTATGTATTGGACTCTGTTTGTGTTTGTCTGACGACGAAGCTAAACTGAATTGAATACAAATCATACAGGAGCAGGCAGGGAATTTAAAGCCATATACAGTCATGGAAAAAAATATTAGACCCTTGTTTTTTCAATTTCTTGTTTATTTTAATGTCTGGTAGAACTAAAGGTACATTTGTTTGGACAAATATAATGATAACTAGAACAATAGCTTATAAGAGTTTAATTTAAGAGCTGATATCAAGACATTTAGCATGGGTTTCTTGATAATAACCAAAATTATAATATACAAGAAGGACACAAAATGATCCCCACCTTGATATGAAAGTTTAATGCGAGTTTTATATGAATGGCCCTTTACCGTATTGTGTGTGGAAGGTCCCTTTAATTACTACTTTTTTTAATTTTGTGTCTTTTTTTGGTAATTTTGTGTCTTTTTTAAATAATTCTGTGTCTTTTCAGTCATTTTGTGTATTTTTTTGGTCATTTTGTGTCTTTTTTAGTAATTTTGTGTCTTTTTTTTAGTAATTTTGTGTCTTTTTAAAGTAATTTAGTGTTTTTTCAGTAATTTTGTGTCTTCTTTGTCATTTTGTGTCTTTTAGAAGTAATTTAGTGTTTTTTCAGTCATTTTGTGTCTTTTTTGGTCATTTTGTGTCTTTTTTTTAGTAATTTTGTGTCTTTTAAAAGTAATTTAGTGTTGTTTCAGTAATTTTGTGTCTTTTTTGGTCATTTAGTGTTTTTTTTTAGTAATTTTGTGTCTTTTTACAGTAATTTAGTGTTTTTTTTCAGTCATTTTGTGTATTTTTTTTGGTCATTTTGTGTCTTTTTTTAGTAATTTTGTGTCTTTTTAAAGTAATTTAGTGTTTTTTCAGTCATTTTGTGTCTTTTTTTGTCATTTCGTGTCTTTTAAAAGTAATTTAGTGTTTTTTCAGTCATTTTGTGTCTTTTTTGGTCATTTCGTGTCTATTTTTTTAGTAATTTTGTGTCTTTTTTTGGTTATTTTGATACTGCCTCCAGCGGCCCCCAGGTAATCTGAGTTTGAGACCCCTGGTTTAGAGCCTGATAAAACTGCACACTGGGAGACGTAGTGAAGATAAACTGTCATATTTTCACATCACAGGCCGACTCACATTAACCACAAGTGCATTCCTCCCCCCACCGGGAAAAAAGCTCTTGGTTCAAGTCTTTTAGAAGATGATTAACAAACCGATACGTCTACGCCGTGACAGGAAAAGTCAACGCTATAGACAACAAATCAGTTAATTGCGTCACTTTTCTGGCAACAGTGTTCTCCTCTGCTGCTCCATTTCAATGAGGTGTTTTTTTTACTGTTGTTTTCCTGCTAAATGCACCTGTGCTGGAGAGAGAAAAGGCCTGTCCTCACGTTCCCTCTCCTGCACTGTCCCACCGGTCCCCGTCTCAGAGCGAGCAGACAATAGTTAAGCTGCAGACTCAAAATGAGGAGAGAAAAAAAGTGAATTCACAAGCTTGTAGCTTATCAGGACATTCCAGGGACAGAGGGAGACGTACTGAACTGTGACCTGGCACTTATTCTCTCCTCTTTTTCCCTCCAAAGTTCTGGTTTATTTGGCGAAGCTCTGTGTGAAAAAAATAAACTCAACAAAAACACACACACATACAGTTTCTCCTCTCCTGCTTCCCATCTGCAGGATTTCTTTCTCAGTGCGTCTTAGCGAGACCCTTTTTGTTTGGTGTTAAATAGGATAATTATGTTAAAGTGGCTTTGTTTTATAATAGCTGTTGATTTGATAAAATTATGTATTGGGATTAATTAGATTGGACTAATTTCTAACTCAATTAGAGTCCAAGCAGACCAATAAAAATGGAAAACAGACGTATGAGTAAAAAATTTTGGACCGGCGGTGTCAAAAGCAATTACGTGACTCTGTTTTGCTTCAAATTGCTCGATGTCAAAGTATCTCGCGACGCACTGATTGGAGAGCTAATTTGAGCATAATCAAATCTTAACAATTGCATCTCATTAAGCAGACAGTAACAAAAACAGCAGCAGAGATGGGAATTATAACATGAAATCTTCAGTTTGAGTGCAGTAACTCAAGTGACAGGAAACTAATCTGCACCAATTTTGACAATCAAGTAAATTAAAGACATGTGTTGTTGCAAATTGGACAAAAATATTCAAGGTTTCAGATCTGTGAATATGTGAATATTTACAGCTTTAAAAAAAAACATTTTTGTTTTCTTGGACTGACCGTTTTGGACCTCCATGTGTGCTCTGGGAGTTTTAATGAGCATTTTTATATGAATGTTAATACATATTTTGGACCAACAAAACCCCCAGATGGGAATAAGCACTGCTATGTATAAATAGAGAAAAACCTCAAGATTCGTGCTTTCTTAAAACTATTGGTACTTTAGGAAACCCTTTCAAAATAAAGTGTAATGTGAGGTTGAAGGACACTCAAACAAACAGAATGACTCACTGCTTTTATGGGGCCAGAACACCCAAAGTCAAAAAGGTTTTTCACTAAAAGGGACACTTTGGATCTTTTGAAGTGATTGTATGAGGCACTTCTCTATAGTCAGTGTATTATCTACAGTAGATGGCGATCAGCATGTCCCCAGTTTAAAAAAGGCAGTAACTCAAGTGACAGGAAACTAATCACAACAATTACTAAAGGACTATAAAAGACACAAAATGACTAAAAAAAGACACAAAATGACCAAAAAAGACACAAAATTACAAAAAGGGACACAAAATGACAAAAACGACACAAAATTACCAAAAAAAGACACAAAATTAGAAGACAAAATGACCAAAAAACACAGAAGACACAAAATGACTAAAAAAGACACAAAAAAGACACAAAATGACTTACAAAGACACAAAATGACTAAAAAAGAAACAAAAAAGACACAAAATGACTAAAAAAGGACACAAAATGAATTACAAAGACACAAAATGACCAAAAAAGGACACAAAATGACTAAAAAGGACAAAAAAAGACACAAAATGACTTACAAAGACACAAAATGACCAAATTGTTACGCTAAACACACAAGACACAAATAAAATAGAGTCCCACTAGAATAAGAAAAACAGAGTTGGATGACAGGATCACACACAATCACATTTATGTTGGTTTTTCTTTGTTTCTTTTTGGTTCAAAATGTTGATCCAGTAAGTCAGAATAAAAAAATCAGTTATCATCAGGTCATATAGGTGAGGTTATGCTGAAAAAACAATATACCAACATGACATTTAAACTTTTTTTAAGTGGTGTGTACAGGCAAGATGAAAAGGTTACAAAATGGACAAAAAAAACCCAAAAAGACTCCATAGAGTTAAAAGAACAAACAACACATTAGTCCGTCTCCCAACACTTTCCAACACCCGTCTGAGGCACCAACCACATTAATCCTTAGTTGAAGTTGTAAATCTTCAACACAGTTCCAACATATATATGATATAGTTTCATTTGGAAAAAATAAATAGACTCAGCATTTTCCTAAAAACAGCTGGGTACTCGAGTTTGTGGCAAAACATTACTCAAAAAAGAGTAAATAGCACATTTGTTAGGGACTATTTTTAGCTGTGGATTAATACATGTGTGGTGCTGCTGTGAGTATCTCTGGCAGCAGGACGCTGTTTGTGGGATCAACTCAGAACAAACTGCTGCCCACGTTAATGCTAATGAAGCAACATGTCAGCCAGAGCATGGAGATGTGTTGGTTTAATCGACAGAAGCTACAGTGTAACAAGCTTCTCCATACTTGTTAATAGGACCAATTCACTTTTAGTTTTGTTTCTTTGTTTTGTAATGAGGTTTTTTGACATTAATGCTGCATTAATGTGCTCCTGGGATGATTCTATTACCCAAGTTGGGGAAGTTATTCTTCTGAATGTGGTTTGTTCATGAGCTTTAAGTTGTAAGTGTTTAATTTTATTGCTTAAAGAGCATTTAAACAGCATATTTAAAGCTGATTCTAGTGTTTGTTTGACAGTGAAGAAGCTTTGTCCTAAACTTGTTGCTGCACCAGTAAATTCCTTAAAACCACGAAAATATCACTTAACCTTTTGGAGTCTTGGGCTGTTTTCAGAAAATAATGAAACATGCCCGGTGTAACTAATTACATTTACTAAGTTCAATTTTGAGGAACTTTACTTTGTTATTTTAATTTTATGTAACTTCATACCTATCTATCTATCTATCTATCTATCTACCTACCTACCTACCTACCTACCTACCTACCTACCTACCTACCTACCTACCTACCTACCCACCCACCCACCCATCCATCCATCCATCCATCCATCCATCTATCTGTATACTTGACGACATTTTAAGGCAAATATTGTACTAAAGCTGACAGCTTTAGTTACTTTTCAGGTCGAGATTTAACAAGAAAAAACATCATAAATTGAAATTAAACCTCATAACAGTATATTAAGTACTTAAAATAGCCCTACCTGGATGACAGTAAAATGCTGCATAAATAAATGCTTCAATAATAATAATAATAATAATAATAATATATTTGGAATATATAAAAAAATCTGCAGAACGAGTATTTTTACTTTGGATACTTTAAGTACTGATACTTTTTACTTTTACTTCAGTAAGTTATATATATATATATATATATATATATATATATATATATATATATTCTTTATTTAACCAAGTAAAAAGTCTTGTTGAGATCTCTTTTACAAGATAGACCTGGCCAAGAAAGCAGCATAAACACAGTTAACATAAACAATTAAATACAATTAAATACAAATCCAGCCATCACAACATCAGTGAAAGAGCCTCAAGTAGAGACTTATAAGGAGCAGTCACACTGACCAAGGGAAATTATTTCTTTATCCTTTAGAATCGACTTAAATTCATCAATCGTGATCAACTCAGACAATTTTAAATCTTTCTGCAGATTGTTCCATGATAAAGGGGCGTGACTAAAAGCTTTCTTATCTAATTCAGTTCTCACTCTTGGTACCAGCATCTGTACAATATTTTGTGAGTGTAGACCATGTTTAGGTTTTTTTTTCATTGAGATAGCATGATGTCAGAGGTCACATGGCCACTTTGAAAATCACCATAAAACAAAAAAATAGCCCAACTTTGCAGCATTATTCCGACAACTTCCAGACACGATATCCTGACAGACGTAGTGCCTATAGATTCCTTAGATCTTCTAGTTTCATATGATACTAGTATCTTCCTGTATTCCTCCAGTATAGAACGCTACGGGCCGTTGGAATGGTAAAAGGTAAAGTATCTTCTTCCACCACTGCTAATATGATGTCTGCAAGCTGTCTCCCCATGTTTTTGCCAACTTTTTGACTTAAGTGAACCCAAAATTTTTCTTGTCAAGAACTAATTTTTCCAATTATTTCAGCAGGGTAAGAAATCCTTCATGATACTGTATCTTATATCATATGGATTTACTGCCAAACTTTACTTATTATGTCAGCTGGCAAGAAATCCACTGCAGCAAATACACACACTGACAGCTAATTCAGCTACACACACACACACACACACACACACACACACACACCTTCCAATCTCCAGGCTTCAGGCATGCTCTGCTGGGGATGTTCTCAAAATACACCCATCAATCACGGCGAAGACAGCTTCGCCCGCCCCTCCCCGCCACGTCGCTCGAGACTGCTGCAGGAGTCTCAAGGTGAAGGAGGGCGCTGCGTCTCTGCCGTCTATAATCACTCACCTGTAGGACTGCACACACACTCTGTGGAGGAAAGAGTGTGGTGCTCACATTCGGTGTCCCCTAGAAAAAGAAAAAAAAACTTCCTGCAAGCCACGAAAATCACAAAATCTCTCTGGAAAGTCCCGCTGAGCCGGCTAAAGGAGTGAACTAGGAGACGTGGAGGAGATTTTGTAGCATCTACCTGGACGTGTAAGTGTATCAGAGTATCACACACACACAGGACGTCTTTTTTTAACTGCAAAGAGAGATAAGTAAAACCCGAGCCCTGCTATTTCCCCCGGAGAGAGGACAAGATGGGAGTGTTAGCCAGAGACGAGAATAACTTAAGTCTCTTTGCTCACATGACCAGAATGTAATTACACGTCTAGATTCGCTGCTCTCTGGTTTTCACACGAGCAAAGTCTGCCGGGACGCCGAGACAAAAAAAAAAAGGGGGACTCTAATACGATTAAAATCCTTCAAACCTGAGCATCATCAAAGTTATAATCCCTCTGTGTGTCTGTCACATACTGTACATCCAGTGCTGCAGCTTTTTCCCGGAGAGGACACGCTGACGTCTGATGAAACGCACTGAAATAGTGACGAGCAACATCTCACAGTTTTGTCTGATTTTAATTCACTTATCTGGGGGATTCTCGCTACCTGCTTTGGCATACCTGAAGTGGAAAACAGGCTGAATAAGTAAAGAATACAGTGAGGCAGCAGCAACGGGCATTTTGCTTTTTTTCCGCAGCCAACAAATATTTGGCAGGACAGGAAAAAAAAACAACAACTTTAAGAGTGGGGGGAATTAAAGCAAACAGCGAGGCTCAGTAAAGAGCCTGTCCTAGTTCTTTTCGTCTACCAAAACAAAAAAGAGGAGACAGGAGGACAGGAGGAGGGGAGGGGGACAGAGATGGATACGGAGGTAGAGGGAGGAGGTGGGTAGATGGAAACATGGAGGCAGAGAGAGAGAGAGAGAGAGAGAGAGAGAGAGAGAGAGAGAGAGAGAGAGAGAGAGAGAGAGAGAGAGGTGAGTTATGTAACGACACGGCGTCTGTGATGTCAACTGCTCTGTCTTCACTGGAGCCGACGCTCCTTTGAACATGCAGGAATGAGCGCGCCAAAGCGAAACACACACATTTCTCTGCATATTTTTTGACAGAATCTGGTTGTATGTGTTGCAACTGACTTTCAACATGAGAGCGAACAAGTTGTCTTTACCAGCGGTGGAAAAAAACATTTACTCAACTACTGTGTGTAAGTACAGCTTCAAGGTACGTTACTTGAGTATTTTTAAAAACATATTTATATGCTACTTTAACATTTTATTCCGCTACATTTTAAGGGGGAAAATATTGTACTCTTACTCCACTACCTTTGCTTGTTACTTGTGAATATGGGGATGGATGGATGGATGGATGGAGGAGGGAAGGGAGGGATGAATGGATGGAGGGATGGATGGATGGATGGATGGATGGATGGATGGATGGAGGGATGGATGGATGGATGGAGGAGGGAAGGGGTGGATGGATGGATGGATGGATGGATGGATGGATGGATGGATGGATGGATGGATGGATGGATGGAGGAGGGAAGGGAGGGAGGGAGGGAGGACAGGTTTGGATGGATGGATGGATGGATGAATGGATGGATGGAGGAGGGAAGGGGTGGATGGATGGATGGATGGATGGATGGATGGATGGATGAACAGATGGATGGAGGAGGGAAGGGGTGGATGGATGGATGGATGGATGGAGGAGGGAAGGGATGGATGGATGGAGGGAGGTGGGGAGGGAGGGATGGATGGATGAACAGATGGATGGAGGAGGGAAGGGATGGATGGATGGATGGATGGATGGATGGATGGATGGATGGATGGATGGATGGAGGAGGGAAGGGGTGGGTGGATGGATGGATGGATGGATGGATGGAGGAGGGAAGGGAGGGAGGGAGGGAGGACAGGTTTGGATGGATGGATGGATGGATGGATGAATGGATGGATGGAGGAGGGAAGGGGTGGATGGATGGATGGATGGATGAACAGATGGATGGAGGAGGGAAGGGGTGGATGGATGGATGGATGGATGGAGGAGGGAAGGGATGGATGGATGGAGGGAGGAGGGGAGGGAGGGATGGATGGATGGATGAACAGATGGATGGAGGAGGGAAGGGATGGATGGATGGATGGATGGATGGCTGGATGGATGGATGGATGGATGGATGGAGGAATAGATCACTCCCCTGACTGAGAGCTGTTGTACAGTCTCGTGCAGGTAAAAAGATATTAAACATGAAGTTTGTTTTTCATAATACTGTCGAAAACAAACTCTCTTATAGATTAAACAAACTAACAGTGTATGAAGTTGGTAAAATGAGCTCAACCTCAACCAATTACATGCGGCTTATAAATTAATAGTAGTAATCATAATCCAATGACACTGTACTATATATATATATAAATATAAGTTAATACTCTGAGAGGGAACCTTCTGCATAATTAAACCTTTAATCTATTTTACTCCACCCCTCCCTACTGTAGACCCCAGGGGGGCAGTGGGTCTTTAGGGGGAGATAGCAGGTCAGCAGTAGAAGTGGTGTTCCCCATCTCCATTCCCTATGTCTCGTGAGTGGTGGCAGCAATTTTTGGGTTGATACCATTTGTTACACAAATTTGGTGCAAAATGTAAGATTGAAATTTAGAATTGATAAAACTGGTCAAGATCCCTCCAAAGTACAACATTAAGACACCATTAACTTGAAGACACGATCAAAAGTGCATTTGGTGATTTAGTTTAAAACACTGGTTTTACAGGCTTTTTTTTCCAGGTTTTAGGCCTAAATGGGTTAATAAAGTTGTTCAGATAATCTGAAAAAGTACATTTTGCTGATAAGACTTGAATTTAAAGCAAATTTACAGCCAGAGCTTTATTTTGGTGTTTTGTGGTATTGCTACATCTAAGTAAAGGACTTCTTTCATATCTGGTATGTGTCTCTGTGTGTGTGTGTGTGTGTGTGTGTTCACCTCCATACTCAAAGTCCCACTTAATACTCCAGCTCTCCTCCTCTTCCTCCTCCTCTCAGCCTGTTGTCCCGTCACAGCTCACAGACTCCACCCTGCAATCCTGTTAGCGCTTATCAGAGCGTGGCTCAGGTCCA
Source organism: Centropristis striata (assembly GCF_030273125.1). Lineage (NCBI taxonomy): Eukaryota > Metazoa > Chordata > Actinopteri > Perciformes > Serranidae > Centropristis > Centropristis striata. The sequence goes on along the minus strand of NC_081538.1, from coordinate 24,924,820 downwards.
AACACAGACTCACACATCTACCTCTTCCACCAATCAATACCAAATTTACAGAGGCAGCTTTTCTCTCCCTAACTGAGCTCAGCTCTCTGGGGTGGCTGGTGCCACCAGGCTGTGGAAGTTTGGAGTGAACAACACACCTCTCACACGGCTGCTTACACACACAAAAAAAGCCCGAAACTGGAAACACACTTTTAGTGCTGACAGTCTATAGAAGAATCAAACACTGAACAACTGAGTAAATAGAGAGGACGGCATCATAAAAGACGGGTTGACTGCGATTATTTATGTCACCAACAAAACCCTAAATTTATGTGAGAACAAGAAATCTTGCAAATCAGAAACAAACACCCACCGACAGAACGAAGAGTCTGCAGCTCTGTGAGGCTGAACTTAGACACAGTGATGCTTTGAGCCAAATGCTGTGTCATCTCAGTTTGCATCCTTCTGTACTTGCACTTGCTATTTTCAGTGCATGAAGTGCATTCATGAAAAAGTGAAGTGTGGAACGCCGGGTACAAGAGGTGGGACCACCAACCTGTATCAAACTTGTGGAAATGGCAGGTTGGAAGCTGCAGCATTTTATGGAAAGTTCTGCAGCACTTTTTCATGCATTATCCAACAAATATCCAGCAACATGAGCGATCACTGCTCCTGTGCAAACTCCTACAGTGTGTTTAAGCAACAAAAATACTTCGGTCTAGGAAAAGATTGGTTTGGGATAAAATAACTTTAAAAATGATGCATATACATGACACGTACAGCAGTCTTCTGGGGGACAGTCCTGCTGTATAAACTTATTTACTCTACACATTGACAAAATTGACATTGGTGAATATTTGCATCCCGTTCCTTTAGGGCTGGGCAATAATTCAATATAATAATTTATCGTTTTTTATTGGTATCATATTGTGATAAAAACAAATATTGGGATATCGTGATACAAATGACATTATCTAGTTTGATGATAACAGCACCAATGTTTGTATTGCAATGTGAAAAACCAGCGGCAGTATTGTGTCACATCAAGTAAATGTCATTTAGATGACACGGAGAGAGAACAACGGAGTATGGAGCATACAACAATAAGCTTTACCATGGAGTTATTTCATATGGATATCTACTAACTGGATAACCAGAAAACATGCTATATCGTGATATATATCATTATTGAGATATGAAATCATCTATATCGGGATCGAAGATTTTGGCTGTATCGCCCAGCCCTACATTTCTTTCCAGTCTATGTGAGAAAAGGGCCGACTCAGTGAACTTTGACGAACAACGATTGGTAACTCTTCTGCATTTACACATTTGCGTGACTTTTACCCAGCCCTACACATCCTGGCTCACAGCTCATTGGAAAAATACAATTTATAATGCACTTTTGTCGGTATGAGTACGAACAGAGAATGAGAACAACCTTCCTGATGACAGTGTTAAATTAAAAGTAAAGGAATCACCAAAATAAGTATAACTCATCTTGTTGAGAACATGTGTGTACCAAACTTTATGGTAGTCCATGTCCCAGGAGATATTCCCTACTCAATCAAAGTGATGGTAAAAAAGCGAATACAACACCACTAAATTATTTTATTTCCAGACACCAACTGACCCAGAATGCGACAGACTTGGGCCAACAAGTCACGGCACCCAAATTATAACTATCTACCGCAGAGGTTCTCATTTCTCTCTCAGACAAAGACCCCCAACAAGACAGAGAATATAGCTGGGACGCCCTCATGTAATTGTCCCTTGGAATAATTTGGCATAGACTTTTTCTTTACACTTCTATTGTCCCAATTATGTGAAGGAATACCACAAGAAAAATGCATTAGAGCATGGGTCTCAAACTCGTGGCCCGCGGGCCAATTGCGGCCCTCGTGACGATATTTTGTGGCCCCCACCTTGATATGAAACTTTAATGTGAGTTTTATATGAATAGCACTTTACCGTGTTGTGTGTGGAAGGTCCCTTTAACCCGTTATCAGGCAAAGAACCATATTTGGTAACTTGAGCAGACATCTATAACAGCTCTCCGTGAGCTCATAGAACCACATGGATTTCTACATCACAGATAGCGACACTGTGGCATCTGACCAATCAGTAAATCATACAAGATTCAAGCTTTCCTTTATTGTCATTGTATTAAAAAAGTATACAACTAAATTTACATGTTCTTCTCATAGATAAGGTGATTCAAAAAACACATTCAGACATAAGAAATATGTAATAAGTAGTCTAAAAAGATAATAAATAGTTTAAAGGTAAAAGATAAAGTGGTGATGGATGCAAATTATGTGTTATTGTCTATTCAGGGTTGCTGTGGGAAAGAGAATATAATAAATATAATAATAATGACTCAATTGACCTCGATTTGCAATATAAAAATGAAACATTTTGCAAAAAGTCTTGTAATATCCTCCAATAACACTTCAGGGTTGACATTTTCAATTTCCAGGAGTGCCCTATAAAGGGCTAATTCCTTTTTTGGTAATTTTGTGTCTCTTTTTTTGGGTAATTTTGTGTCTTTTTTTAAGTAATTTTTTTCCTGTCATTTTGTGTCTTTTTTGGGGCCATTTTGTCTTTTTTGGTCATTTTGTGTCTTTTTTTGGAATTTTGTGTCTTTTTAAAGTAATTTAGTGTTTTTTCAGTCATTTTGTGGTTTTTTTTGGTCATTTTGATGCTGCCTCCAGCGGCCCCCAGGAAATTTGAGTTTGAGATCCCTGCATTAGAGAGATACTCGACTTAAGTAGGCCTATGTATTAAACATAATTGCAGAATTACAGATTTGTTAAATTAGAACATTTGCCTTGAACTGTTAAAGATTTAAAAATAATCATTATATTATTTGCTGAACTATGAAGCCCTTTGAAAAGAAATATATCAGGAATTAAGAGTGAAGAGTGATGTACTGTATTATATACTGCCAACAATCCTAATGTTTGTGTCTTCACTTACAGACGTGCAGCTACCATTAAACACCATGTTCCCTCAGCTGGGACTAACTGGATTAGTCGCCCAACCAGATCAATAACAATCCTCACAAATATCAGCACATCTCCTCTCGTGGAGCGTCCTCGGTGGATAAATCAGATTGGAAATTCTGGAGATAAAAAGCGCAGTCACATTTTGACTAATTCCTCACAGGCGTCTCTTTGTTTCTGTGTCATTTCATCATCTCGGAGACGCTTCTCCCTTTAATGTCTACAGATTGAGAGGGAGCAGGGAAATTCTGCAACTGCACAGGAAGTCTTTTGAATAAACTGCATGAATGGGAAGGTAATTCTTTTGGAAGGATAAAACGGGCAATGTGTCAACACGAAGCAGTCCCAGTGTTTAATGCCACCACACACACAATGTAAATGTTTTCTGACCAGGTATCATTTCTCCTCCTCTCACTGCATCCTGCTGCAGTCAGACACTATCTGCAAATACCTCTTAACGTTTGTTTTATTATGCCCAAGGTAGCAAACGTGTGCAGGAATTCAAACAGTGATTCAGATATTATAAAGTAAGCTCTCTTCTCCATCTTACACTAGACATACTTTTCTGTCTGGTATCCTACAGTCACTTAACTTTCTAGTATATTTAAATAAAAGTTATGGATCAAGGCACAGTACTTGCTCACAATGCTAACATGCATGAGTTGTGCATGTTGGCATGGTAACATTACATAATTCGCAACTACAACTGATGGGAATGTCATTGGCTTTGCACGTATTTGGACATAAACCAAAGAAATTATGAAATAAAACCTTAATCTAATTATGATGCAAAATTAAAGGACCACCAAGGTTTCAACACATCTGGTTGGGAATATGAATGTGTGTACCAAACTTCAAGTCAATCCATCCAAGAGTTATCAAGGCATTTAACCCAAAAGCACAAATGTCAACATCTGGCGTATTTCCATTTATGTATTTTAATGCAGATTTTGAAGATTGCATTAGAAAAGTGGAATGGAAACCACAAAATTCAATGAACAATAACATGATGTGCTAAATGGGATATGCCCTTTGCCGAGTAAGTTACGAACTATAACAAACATTTAAGTCATGTGACTTATCAGCTGTTTCTGCTGTCGCCATCGTCTCAGATAATATCTAAATTACTTTAATTAGCCTACAGAGAATCCAGAATATGGTCAATCCTTTCTGACATTCATTTATTCATTCATTCATTATCCTTAACCGCTTATCCGCACTTGGGTCATGGGGGGCTGGAGCCAATCCCAGCTGATATTGGTCGAGAGGTGGGGTCCACCATGGACAGGTTGCCAGACTATACCAGACACTCTCATACACTCCTACGGACAATTTAGAGTCACCAATTAAACCTAAGTGCATTTTTTTTTGGACAACGGGAGGAAGCCGGAGTACCCGGAGAGAACCCACGCTGACACAGGGAGAACATGCAAACTCCAAACAGAAGAGCTGCAGGCCGGAGTCGAACCAGCGACCCTCTTGCTGTAAAGGCACTACACCAGCGTGTAGCCCCGTCTCACACGAAAGACAATTAAAACTTGCCCAACTGAACGAAATCCCTGAAGGCTTTGCTTCCTTTTTGAATATGGGTTAGATGGCAATTTATTTGTCTGTTCTGTTCAAGGGTGGATTACAGCACCATATACACTGGCCACTTCATTAGGTACACCTGTTCAAGTGCTCATTAATGCAAATGTCTAATCAGCCAATCACATGGCAGCAGCTCAAAGCATTTAGACATGTAGACATGGTGAAGACGAGCTGCTGGAGTCCAAAGCAGAATGGGGAAGAAAGGTGATTTAAGTGAAATGTTTGTTGGTCTGAGTATTTCACAAACTGTTGATCTAACAACCATCTCTAGGGAAAATATCCAGCGAGTGGCAGTCCATGAATGCACCATTGGCCTTAGTGGAGATTCTAGAGAGAAACTGAATCTTTGTTGATGCCAGAGGTCAGAGGAGAATGGTGAGATTGGTTTGAGATGATAGAAAGGCAGCAATAACCACTCATCACTAACACACAACACGTCCAGCCTTGAAGCAGATGGGCTACAGCAGCAGAAGAACACACTGGTGAATGCGTAGCACTAGCTTCTGAACATAACTATGCTGCAGCCTAGCTGAACTGAATCCCCCTATAATTGCATGTGTTATTGTCTTTTGTCTCCATACGCCCTGAGGAAGGTGCAAGCCACGCATTGGTGTTTTTAGATGTAACCCATGTAAAATAAAGAGTTTTTAACTTTTGTCAATCCACCAAAGTACCTGCATTTTTTTCTTTTGAGTTCACTGTTTACCCATTGCAAGAGCACCGGTGTATTTAGAGACGCCAGCAGCACTCCTGTTATTCTTTTTTTTATGCTGTAGCCTAGTTTGACTGTTGGTCAGCAGGATTACAGAAAAACTACTTGCCCGATTCTCATGAAACTCATGAAACAGCTTCTTTGTAGCGTCCAGGTTATTTCCACATTAAGAGCTCATGAACACACTGATACTGGAAGAACCACTTCCCAACACACAACACGTCCAACCTTGAACCTTGAACTGGGGCGGCTTGGGGCTCAGTTGGTAGATTGGTTGCCGGCACAACGGAAGGTTGGTGGTTTGATCCCAGACCATGGCAGCCTACATGTCGAAGTATCCTTGGGCAAGATACTGAACCCCTAAAGGCCCACCGATGCTGCGTTCATGGGTGTGTGAATGAATTCCCAATGGTGGCAGGTGGCACCAGTGTGCCCTGGTAGCCTCGGCCACCAGTATGAATGTGTGAACGGGTGAATGAGCGCAGTCTGTAGTGTAAAGAGCTTTGGATAAAAGCAGTCCATTTACATTTACCATTTACAGTAGCAGAAGCACACACTGCCGCTTTATTAGGTACACAAGTGAGTGGATAGATAGAGATGATAACTATGCTGTAATCTAGTTCTGTTTTTGGTGCAGTTTGACTGTTTTCTCAGCAGGATTACAGAAAAACTACTGGCCCGATTCTCATGAAACTCATGAAACAGCACCCTTTTCTTTGTAGCATCCAAGTTATTTCAACATTACGACTTAAAGCTCACGAACACACCAGTGTTGGAAGAACCACTTCACAACTGGAGAAATGGGACCATCTGAGGAGCACATGAATGCACCATTGGCCTTGATGGAGATTCTAGAGAGAAACTGAATCTTTGTTGTTACCAGTGGTCAGAGGAGAATGGCGAGAATGGTTCGAGATGATAGAAAGTCAACAGTAACTCAATAATCACTCATAACTAACGCACAACTATGCTGTAGCCTAATTATGTTTTTGGTGCGGTTTGACTGTTTGCCAGCAGGATAATGGAAAATCCACTGACCACTACATTTTTTTTTTACGAAACTCATGAAACATCTTCTTTGTAGCATCCAAGTTACTTCAACATTACGACTTAAAGCTCATGAACACACTGATGTTGGAAGAACCACTTCCCAACTGGAGAAATGGGACTATCTGAGGAGCTCATGAATGCACCATTGGCCTTGGCGGAGATTCTAGTTAGTAATTGAATCTTGGATGGGTTTGGACTGTTAATAAGCAGTTTGACGGCCTGTTGGGTCTGACAACTGAACAATAAATCATACTCACTGACTGATGATAAAAACAATAATTAGTCGTAGCCTTACTCACCACGCCGTCCTAAGGTCCCACACACCTTTCACACAACACAGGTTAAAGCAAACGCTGGTGTCTGCCTCTCTGTCTGCTTATGTGTGAGTATGTCTGAGTGCCAAATGTATTTTTAGAGAAACTCTATCCTTGTGGTAAAGCGTTTACCAGGAATATGCACACAAACACCCCCACCCTCCACATGCACATACACCGAAAACACTCTCACACAAAAAGAGACTCATTTCTAAAGACTAATTTCTCTTTCGTTGTCTCCAATATCCTTCCACTCAGCTCCTCTACTATCCTCCCCGTCTATAACTCTGCCGATAAATCTCCTTCTCGGCCGCACACATAAAGAAAAGACGAATAGGGAAGTGGGGAGCGAGGGTGAGGGCGAAAAAGATAAATGACACACTCGTATATATGTACCCTCGTCTATAAACCTGCTGCATTGACATTCATCCTTCTCCTTTCTTTCTGGTGTGTGTTTGTTGTGTGTGTGTGTGTGTGTGGGCGGGTGAAGGACACTCCACATCTCTCTCAGTTGAGAATAAAGAAGTCTTTGTAACCTTTCCGGTCTCTCTGGACCTGTGCTTTAAACACACATATCACGGGGCTTCCTATCCCCAGCGACCGGGCTTGACACGCACATAAAACCAACACTGTCATCATAAAAGAAATATAAAAAAACATATAAAAATCGTACGCCGACACAAGAATTAGCAAGTGAAGTGAAGGCTTGTGTGAAATCATCTCAGTGTGCATCCCGTCAGATCAACAGGCAAGGTTTAAGTGTTGAAAAATTAATGCTGTGGGGAAGTTGTGTAATTAAAATGTATGAACACGAGGCGCAAAATCACAAGGAAAAAGGAAAAATAGGAGATAAAGACGCAGCACTCACCATCCTCTTTGCATTCCTCGGGCGGCTTTGCCTTCTTGGCTAGCCTCGGGTCCAGCCACGATGTTGTCTTGGTGTTGTGGCTGTGAAGAGACGACAGAAAGAGGGAGAGAGAGAGAGAGTGAGAGAGTGAGTGAGAGGGAGTGTGATAGATGGCGAGAGAGAGGAGACTTGGCAGAAAGAGAGAAGGAGGTTGGTGGATTCTTAATTTGGCTGGAGAATCATTTCAGAAAGGAAAGATGAGACTCCCTCGTGTTATGTGCCTGCCTCTAAAAAGGTGACGAGAGAGACGGGAGGAGGAGGAGGAGGGGGGAGCTTTGGGTTTACAAAATGGCAATCAATACTTTTAATTTGCTTACTGTCTCTCATTAGCGGGCGGAGGAGGAGGAGGAGGAGGAGGAGGAGAGAGAGATAGAGGGGTGACTGAGGGAGTGATGGAGGGGAACAGCTGTGGGCTTGGCAGATTCATCCCGAGCCTCGGGCAGAGAGCTGGATCTAGATCAGATATGATGTGCCAGCAATGCATCTCCACAGCTCGTCTGAAGCTCTGGAGCTCACAATGGCCTCCCTTCATGGTGACAGTAGGGAGGGGGGAGGGGGGGGGGAGGCCGGGGAGGTGTACACAAAGTGTCTACAGTAAAAAAAAACTGGGGTGAAAGGATGAAGGGAGAGCATGCGGTGAAGAGGCGTCCTTGTATCTTTGTTCTCATCGAGACTTTCGACTTGAACTTATTTCCCAAAGGACATTTTGTTTGCAGTTACGCAAGAAAGGCAGATCACGGGAACGCACCGACGACAGGAATAGCAAGTAAAAAATAGCAAAAACAAACAGAAAAACTCTGAAAATGATGACTCAAAAGATGTTAAAGCTGCTTTAATTACATATTTGTTGGCTGAAGCAGAAAACACAACATATCATATACTTTTAAACTAAAAACTTTTTTTATTTTTTTATTTGGCTTTTATGTAGTGTCTTATTATAAGCATCTTATTATCTTTTTATCTCACTTGAAGTGGCCCTCAGTACAACTACATGCATTTGAGCATGAAATCTTATAAGTTCAGTGTAAAAATGCACAAAATTACTTCTTGTAGTTAATGTTAGTCTGCTGTTCTTGCACTGAAAAAAAGAAAATAAATCGCAGTAAGTGGTTATTTTTTTATTTGCTTCAAACCTTTTGTATTCCTATTTATACTGTTAAACATGCATTCGAGCATGAAATAAGTTAAGTTACTGCACTGTAAACACAAATTGCAGTTTCATCATATCTGGTGAAGTGCACGGTCCTATATGTGGCCCTGTGGTAGTGTCCATGAAAAATTGTGGCCCCCTGCAGCATTTAAGTTCCCCATCCCTGCTATAGATATTAAAGCTGCTTTAATTACATTTTTGTTGGCTGAAGCAGAAAACACAACATCTCATATACTTTTAAACTAAAAAACTTAAATCTTTTTTAATCTGGCTTTTATGTAGCCTCTTATTATTAGCATCTTACTATCTTCTTTAGCACAATTTTATGGTCTATACTTGTTTTATTTACTAGCTTTTATCTGTTTTACCTATATTCTATTGTGAATATTAAATGTTTATTTCAACTATAATTATTGGATACATGTATTTATTTATATATAATTTTATTTACTCATATTTTATTTCTCAGTGTGCATTAGTCTCCATTTCCTTTTATTAAATATTTTAAGTTGTTGTTATTTTCAATCTGTACAGCAGTTTGTATTACACTTTGATCTGTTTGAAAGGTGCTATAGGAATAAAATTTGATTGACTGATTGATTAATATACTATCATTAATAAAGCTGTTATGGTAAGGCAACAATAGCATTTATTCAAAGTCGTGTTTCTGTCCACCTGACAACTTCTTTTAGCTCCTATTTTGGTCTCCACCATCTCATCAGGAAGATGTTTGGCTCTTTAGCTGCTACAATACATTTTCAGATTTGTTTCCAGCTTGTTGTCTGTCTGCCTGCTGTCACTAAAACAATAAATTCTTTGTAGTTTGTTTAATATGATATTTTACAGAATATACACTAGCGCTCAAAAGTTTGGGGTCACCCAGAAAATGTCTGTGTTGTTTTCCATGAAAAAACAAATTGTTTTATTCATGAAATGAGTTACAAAATGAATCGAGAATATAGTAAAGACGTTGACAAGGGTAGAAATAATCATTTTAACCTGTACAAATCCACAACTTTACCTCTAGATACTCAACCAGCCTGAGGAAGGATCAGTTTATTGCTTCTCAAATCAGCACAGAACAGTTTTCATAATGCTCAGGTGTTTTAATGATCAATGAGCCTTTCAACACTATCAACGTAGATTAACACAATGTGCCACTGGAACACAGGACAATATATAATAGATATTTCATAAGAAAATCAGCCGTTTCCAGCGTTAACAGTCATTTACCACATTAACAATATCTACACTGTCTTTCTGTTAATTTAATTTGAAAACATTGTGGTTTTCATTAAAAAATAAGGTCATTTCTAAGTGACCTCAAACTTCTGAGTGGTAGAATAAATCTTAAGGATTATCAATTAATGCATTCAACCTCAATTCCTGTTTTAAATAATAGCAGTAGCTGTTGTCTTGTTCTTTGTGGATCCTTGGTTTCTGGACTGGTGCACTGATTCCCACCACATAGCCACTGGCCCTTCAGCACCAAAGGGCTGACACATGGGGCTTTGCTGTTTGCTCTCACAGTTTTCTAAACTGTCAACAAAAAGGCCAAAAATTAGTTTCACTTGAATATCTGCTATTCCTCAATCACATGGACACAGCACACTGCTTACTGGAGGGCTGCTGAGGTCACGCCCCCCCAATGAGACCACGCCCCCTATGGAGGCCACGCCCCCTACATGCACTGTGCATTCCTCCATCACATGTTCAATTCATTTACATGTTGAATGGGACTTTTTGGGTCATTTTACTTAATTTTTGAATGGGTGGTGTCGGGTCAGATGAGTAATATTTAACTCAACATTCATGTTTTTGTTGTTCAATGTTAGAATTGATTGTTCAATAAAATAATGAAAACTTGATAAAGTTCTACTTACAAACAAATCTGTTGAAATATTTCCAAAATTCCCCAGCTTAACTTCCCATGGAAAGTTTCTGGAAATTTACCAAAAATCTTCCACCCCTTTGTAACCCTAGAGGCGCTACAGGAAAACTTGAGCTGTGTTCCGATACCCATACTTCCAAAAGTAGACCTAAACGCAGTACACTATCCGCACTTACTAAGTACGCAGATTTCAGCAGGTGAGTGTTGTTCCAAATCTAATACTCCGTGGTGCACCTACCGGAAATTACGATTGCGACAGCCACCCGCGGCTCATCACCCGCCAAAAACATCCCGCTTTGAACGGCGAAAAAAATACCATTTGTGTTGATTAATCGTTGGTTTACTTCTACAATCCTGCAATTTGGCTCCATTAACGCAGCAAATCATTTCGGCCGCCATTAAAAAACATTTTTCTGAGCTGAGCAGCTCTGCCTGGCTCCGCCTCTTCCGCTACGTAGACAAGATGGCGTCCGTTGAGGGCGTAAAGTTTACATCGTTGCACACTCAGCGTTTTGACTGTAATGAGGGCACCATCCGGGTCCTTTAGGTACACTTCTTTTCGCCGCGATAGGAATCGGAACACCCTGCGTACTCAAACTAAGTATAGTAAGTACGGGAAGTATGGGTATCAGAACTCAGCTTTGGGCTGGTCCAAAGTGGCGGACCAACCCACCGCCAGACGGCCACGGCAACCCTTAAATGTGAATAAAAGTGGAAGATTGAGGTCTGAGCCAAACACAGAAAGTGCAGTTCAAGGTGAGGTAAAGTCTGCTCTGCTTTTGAATCTTCTCCAACGTGTTTCACTCCTTCCCTCGCTCTTCCTTCCTCTCTTCTACTGCCATCTATTACTATTTATAGCACAAACATCTACTGCTACTTCCTCTTTCTGCTCCTCCCTCGCACCTTCTTTTTTATCCCAGTCTTTACTATTTTTAACCACTTTCTCTTCCTCCATCCTTCTCTTCCTCCCTCACTTCAAGGACTGTAGGTAAACGAATCGATCTTGTGTGGAAGCCAATCAAAGGCGAGCATCCACTTGGCAGCCGCGTCGCTTTGGCACGGCATCTCATACGCCCAGACAACAACAAAAAAAAAACTTGAAGCTACAAATTCAGTGGGCTGCATTAGTTGTGTAATGTTCCTGATGGGTGTGGGAGCGCTGTCTGTGTAGGGGAGGAGACATATGGTGAGTCGTGTGCAGCGGAGGGAATTAAAAGTCTGCCTCTGTGGCGAGGAGACGTGCAACATGTGCCTGGCTGCAAGACAAGACAACAAGCACCGCCATCTCATTTGTTCCTCTGGTTGTTGCTGTGCAGCTCCCAGCGATTTATGATCAGTTGGGATGAAGTGTGCTGGGATTCAATCAATGCTGTGCAGCACATTTTTCACCTAATGACTAAAATGATCTATAGATGCAATAAATGGAGTCATTTCCTAGCTGATACGACATGTTACTATTATTACTATATACTGTAATATACTACCATTATTATTATTATTATACCGGCCTTACTATTATTATTATTATTACTATTATATAATATTATATGATATATTATATATCATATCATATTATTTATAATTATTTTATTTATTTTAATTTTATATTGTTACTATTTATTATTATATTATATATTATATACTGTACTATTATTATTATTATAGCGGCCTTATTATTATTATTATTATTACTATTATCATACATTATATTATATATTATATATCATATTATTGTATTCATAATTATTTACAATTATTTTATTTATTTTTATTTTATATTGTTACTATTTATTATTATATTATATATTATATATCTATAGATTATATAGATTATCTATCTATCTATCTATCCATCCATCCATCCATCCATCCATCCATCTATCTATCTATCTATCTATCTATCTATCTATCTATCTATCTATCTATCTATCTATCTATCTATCTATCTATCTATCTATCTATCTATCTATCTATCTATCTATCTATCTATCTATCTATCTATCTATCTATCTATCTATCTATCTATCTATCTATCTATCTATCTATCCATCCATCCATCCATCCATCCATCCATCTATCTATCCATCCATCCATCCATCCATCCATCCATCCATCCATCCATCCATCCATCCATCCATGTTCATGAACATGCAGCTCCCTCACCACAACACACTCAGCAACGCTTATGTAACCAAAACTCACCTCTGCAGTTTTTAGTGCGGCTGTGGAGCTAACAACGCTAATGAATTAAACTTTAGAGCTTGTTTAACAGAGTTCTGTGCAGGAAGGTATTTCTGGGGACCTCTAAATCTCATTAAACCACCAAGCATCAATTATGTGTGTGTGTATTTGTGTGTGTACACAGGGGAATATACAGAAGTAAATTTAGATGTAGCCCTAATCTAGTACCTCAGGCTCAATTTAGTTGAGTTACGGGGGAATGAAAATACAAACTCACCTTGTGATCGCTAAAGGCTGGAACACGCGTGGCTGTTTCTTTTGAATATAACTTTTGTTTTCCTTCCTTATTAAAACCTGTATTTTAACACTGGGTCAAATGAAAATGCTCACTCTTGTTGTGCTTTCACACTTTGTTTGGTTCAGTTAAAACTATCCCCGGTGCTTTTGCCTGGTTAGTACTGTTCATTTGGGATGATGTGAAAGCTTTTATTTGATACTAAACTAGTAAAGCGAGACTAAGGAGAAGGCGGCTCTTGGTCCACTTTCAAACATACTCTGCTTTTAGATGATCTAAACTGGTTAAGGAGGTGTAGAAGCACTCTTAAACCCTCATACCCTCCTCATATTTACTACACTCTGGACACCTTTGTGGCAGAAATGTATACAAAAACGGCTATTTAATCATTCATCAATATTTTTGTTCTGCTTTTTTCTACTTTTTATTTTTTTCCATAAATCTCTTAACCGTCCTGTTATGTTTTTTTTTCCAGGAATAGCAATAACTCTGAACCTCTCACAGATCATGGTTCAATGAGGATAATTCACTCTTTTTTCATTTAAAAAATGCATGGTAACATTTTTTTAATGTACATTGGAAAGATCTACATGTAAAATAAAATGGTTTTGAATGACATTGATTTAAAAATGATTTTTTTTTTTTTTACATTTTAATACTTTTAACATTTTTTTTTTTTAAATGGGTCATTTGACCCGCAACATGAGAGGAGGGTTAAACTACTTCAGACTTGTTCCAAACTACCAATCATTCAATATTTTTCAGAATTTTAACCCTTCATATGCCAATTTATATATTTGAATTTTCCAAAATTTCTTTGAAATTTAACCCTTTATATGCCAGTTTATATATTTCATAATTTCTTCCCAAAAAATGTATTAAAAAATATTATTTTTCATATAATACATAGTATTTCAAAAATGTTACTAAAAAGAGAAGTACAAAAATTGTGCCTCAATTTCTAACACAGCGAGAGAAGAGAAAATGTACCAAAATGCCAGAGGAGGGTTAAAAGGGTTAAAGCCTATCTGCACTGACTAACAGAACCAGGGGATTCATGTGATTCAGAAATTTCCTTGACGTCTGTGTTTGGTGCGGTGTGATAAACACTCTGTGTCTGACCTGAATCTACTGACATTAGGCCTGTTGTTGGTGTTTTTGTTCCAGTGTTGTGCACAGATGTGACACCAGCCCGTCTGCTCACCTGCTCTCATCACCGGCCACTGGGAGACAATAACTTTATATTTTCAGGTTCATAAAATGTAGCCAAAATCATAAAAATTCAGGATGTTATTACTGACATTACTGTAATCATGTGTTGCAGCATTAACAGGGAAACAGGATAACACCAGAAATGCAAAAGTGTGATAAATCTGGTGGTTGGAAAACATCATTTAGCCAGAAAAGATACAATTACTATGACAAGATGCCAATATGTCCAGCACTAATATTATCAAATGACCCCTTACCTGTATTTGGTGAAATATTGGAGGTAATTTTTGGTGGAATTGTTACTTGATAAATTACAGACCTGGCATGTTTGCATAGGATTATTATCACAGATTAAAAATGACTCCCCAGGTAATACTAGTCCTGTGTGAATATGGCTTTAGTGAACAAGCAAACTCCACACTTTCCCTCAGCTTTAACCCATTTAAGCCGGGAAAGCATTACCGCATTTCTACCATTGAAACCGGGGGCGCTCTTGCGTTATTTTACCATTAAAGCTGGGAAAGCGGATATGTCGTTTTGTAGTATTTGTAGTTGTAATTGCAACACGTTGATTTTTTAAAAACTTTATTGAAGGTTTGGTCAAATAATCTCAACTTCTCATGAAAGCCACAGCTATAAGCCCTCAAATACTTTTTGAATTTAATTTCGATCTGCTACAGAGGCTGAAAACTCGATAATTTAGTAGGAAGCGTTGACACTTCTGTTGAATTTCCAGAAAAACTTCAGGTTTTTTTTTTTTTTTTTTTTTAAATCGGTTTACAGGCATTTTTTCCAGGCGTTTTAGGCCTAAATGGGTTAAGGAGCATTTTGGCCTCTTTTGGCTCAAACTTCATTGTTCTGGTTCACTTCCATCACATTAATTGAGTCAGTAATCTCTTTTAAGTCTCTTAAAAACATACTTTTATTGGAGAACCTTACCTGATTTTACCCGAATTTGAACTTCCCTTGAACTGTCTTTTATTTGCACAGAATTATGTCATTTTCTAACATGATCTGTTGTTCTATGTCTGTTTTTAACTTGTCTTTGTAAAGTACTTGACAACTTGACATGTGTTTTGAAAAGTGCTCTATAAATAAAGATTACCATTATTAATATTATTATCAATTTCAGATGCAACAAAAAAAAAGCTCTTTCTACCCAGCAGCCAATGAATATTTCCTAATGTAAATCAAATACAGATCTAAAGGAGGGAGGTGGGGGTTGGACTTAAATTCATCAGGTGGCAGAAACTCTAAATGAATGCTCTGGTTGCTTCCTGACTCCTGGTTGCACAAACAGGCAACTTTTTGTGAACGTGAGCCTGCTAACTGTTGTATTTACAGCTTGTTCTGCTGCCTCCAAGTTGCAATAAAAAATAAGTGAATGCTGCTTTAAAAGTTGCTAAAAAAACACTGCCAACCATGTGGAGATAAACTCTTCCTGCAGTGAGTTTTATGAACACAGTCCTGATCAGGTTTTTTTAGGACACTTACTCTATGAAGTAGACCTCTCCTTTCTCGGTGTACGCCATCTCCCAGTTGTCTGGCAGCGGCCCTAGCTCGTCGTTCTCCTCTGGTTTGGGGAGCGTCATTTTCGGGGACTGTCCGTCTTCTTTGGGCGCCTCGGGTGGAGCCTCGGCCGGGATGCTCTGCGGGACGATGTCCCCCGAAGCGTCGGTGCTCTTGTCCTCATGTTCGCTCGACTCTGAGGTGACAAGAGAGCGGGATGAGTCAGGCACGACATGATCGCTCCGGGAGAAAGGAGAGGCAGGCGGGATGGATGAGGAGGGAGAAAGAGAAGGGAGGTGAGGCGAGGACAGGAGAGAGCGAGAGAGAGAGGAAAGAATGATTAGAAAAAGGTGAGGAGATGCGATGACTCAGGGGAGAGAGGGGAGGAGGTGAAGGCAGGAGAGGGAGTGATTGAGGTTAACAAGACAGAAAGGCGAATAAAGCAGAAGAGACAATAGAGATTGAGAGAGAAGCTGGCTGTGATGCCCTAGTTTGAGTTGTGGCAGTGTGTGAATGTGTTAGACGGAGAGAAATGGTGTGTGTGGAAGAAAGAGAAAGAGATGTGTGCTTCCCAGAGGAGAGCTGCTGGAGGGATGTGGAGAGGGGGACGGAGCAGAGCGGGGGATTGAGAGATAATCTATGAGAGGGAAAGAGCGCCGCAGCTATCTGCTTAGATCACACAGCCTGCTGTGCTCTATTGATTCCCCTTCAGCTCTCCTGGTCAGCCCACACTCTGTCCATCTACAGAGACAAAACTCCTCCTGAGCTGAGCGCAGCAGCACGCCTTAACATCCAGCACGGCTCGCTGCACCGCTCAGCCCTGAGCCTCCACTGATGGAGCGACTCAGCGCCGCCGCCGCTGAGAGGAACCGGTGGAAAATGTTTCCTCTCAGCTCATATGGGAGCGTTCACTGTCATCTGCATCGTTTGGAGTAAATGTAGAAAACAACTATTTTTTTTAAATATTTATTTTTTATTTATTTACCCCCCCCCCCCCCACACACACACACACACATTATTTATTTATTTATTTATTTATTATTATTATTTGTTTATTTATTCCCCCCCATTATTTATTTTTTGTATTATTTTTATTTTTTATTTATTATTATTTTATTTATTTATTATTATTATTTTGTTTATTTATTTTCATTATTATTATTATTATTATTATTATTATTTATTAATTTATTAATTCATTTATTTTATTTTATTTATTTTATTTTATTTATATTTTTATTAACTCAAGTATTTGTTTTCCTCTGAGATGACTGTTGGTTATGAAAGGGAGGGATGGGGTTTTATGACTGTATCTCTGTTGTTGTATTCATTGTGTATTACTTTTTGAAAAAAAGTCAATAAATAAAGTTTTGAAAAAAAATGTAGATACCAACTGGAGCTTTTAACCCTTTATGAGCCACAGGGCTGCCTGAGATCCTTATGAAGCTCTTGTCGTCTTAAATCTAGACTGATTACCCGAGTAACAGTTAGGGCTGGGCGATATATCCATATAAAAAATATATCGACCTATTTTTAAATGTGATATGGAATTACACTATATTGCAGATATCAATATAGTTAAAAAAAATATTTATATATAAATGCTGCCCTTACTAGTGTTTGCCATATTTAGTTCTTGTTTAATGTTCATTTTTCTTTTCTCATATAAATATATTTATTTCAGAAAAAGATTGGCCTATTTTATTTCACAGGCTATTTTCATTTAAGTTTTTTTTTATTTAAATGTGCACTTTACGGAGCTTTGATTAAAAAAAAAAAAAAAAAAAAGGTACTCCTGTTGTTATACAGTATTTATGTTCACTTAAATAAACGGTTTCAATAAAACTACTTTTGACATATCATATTTGACTTTGACTGAACATTTGCTCTCACTTTGCCAAAAAATATCGGGATATATATCATATATCAATATTCAGCCTAAATATATCAGCATATGACTTTTGGTCCATATTGCCCAGCTCAGTAACAGTGATTGTGTATTTCCCAAAGCCTAGGACCACCAGGCCTGTCCCCTGGTGGTCCATAAGTCAACTAATAAATCGTTTTGGTCTTAGTCAACTAAAGTTTTTTGAGTCGATTTGTTGTTTTCAAGAAACTTATGAGCGCATCTCTGCTAAACACAAGCTTAAAACTGGTTCTTTGTGGACAATTTAGCTTTTACTAGCCAAGGAAACCAGTCGAATCTGCCGAGCTTGTGTTTTATTTGCTCTGGCAGAGGTTCTGGCCCTTTGATGCATAACATGGGTCAAAAATGACTTGCATTCATTCCCCATGTTATGTCATGCTGGCTCTGTGTTACTTTGCTCTATCTTTTTAAATGATTTTAAATGAAATGACCTAATACTACAGTAATAGTAATTTGTTTCAAATAGTTACTTTAGCAGTAAGAGAGACCAAACACTCATATATTTAATATATTCAACATGTTTATGTATCAGTTTGTCACACATACAGTGTATCTGGAAGGTATTAACAGCGCTTCACTTTTTCCACATTTTGTTATGTCACAGCCTTATTCCAAAATTCCATATTTCCTTAAAATTATACTCACAATACCCCATAATGAATTTTTTGACCCATGTTGTGCATTAGAAGTGTAATGATACAAAAAGGGTTTATATTCAAAAAGTAAGAAATGAAAACAAAAAATTAGGATGTATGATGAAAGAAAACAAGGAAACAAGGAACACTGAGGAAAGCCTGGAATACTGAATAATGAAATGAATTTATTGTAAAGATATAGAAAATAAAAACTCAGTCGGGTCACTTTAGACCCATGTTGTGCATCAAAGGGTTAAAACTGGTTCTTTGTGGAGAATCTAGCTTTTACCAGCCAGGGAAACCAGTCGAATCGGCCAAGCTTGTGTTTTATTTGCTCTGACAGACGTGTCAGGTCCTTCAGACAGAATGTAACCAAGTACATTTACTCAAGTACTGTACTTTAGTACAATTTAAAGGTCTGTGTACTTTACCTGACTATTTAAATTTTCATTCAATTTCAAATATCTGAGTTTCCTTTCTGGACAGCCAGAGGAAATACAATTTATTACTTGTTTTTTTATGTAATTTTGTTGTTATTGAAAATCGTATTTTTAGAAAAAATCTTATTTCCTACAATTCAATGATCCAATGAAGCACTTTAGAAATGTTTAGAAAAGTGTGGTATGCTGTATATAAAATGTAATTTTGTGTATTTTTTTTTAAACATTTATTATATAATTTGGAGAATTTCATTAAGCATCATGTCTTTTCTTTCTTTTACCCTGTAAAACACTTTGTTAACATTGGAAAAGTCAAAGTAAACTGAATATAAAGCTGAATATTTATTACATATTCATCCACCGTTGTTAAAAATCTAATTTCATGCATTTAAATGAGTTCCTTCTATGTTTTCTGCCTTTGTTTCTTCTTATTGTGTGAAACCCTTTGTAAATATTCATCTAAACCTGTTATTTAATGCTTTGATTTTGACTTTTTTATCTTATTTCCTGCATCTAAATTACTTCATTTCTTTCTTTCATATTCTGTGAAGTACTCTGTAGACACTACATTTATCTTTAATATGTCAATTCTTCTGTTTAATTGCTTTGCTTGATAGCTTTTAGCTTTTATTTTCCCACATTAGGCTTATTGTTAGGCACCAAACACAAAGGAAAACTCCTTATATGTAAGAACCTTCAGTACTTAGCAATAAACCTGATTCTGATTCTGAAAGTTATTATGGTCACATATTCATTCAAACCTGTCATTTGATGCTTTCATTTTAATTTAATCTCCTTCCCTGCATTGAAATCGTATCTCTCTCTTTCTTTCTTAGTATGTAAAGCACATTGCACGCAGCTAAAGAAAGATACCATCTCAATAAAGTCTAACTATCATAGTTATTGTACAGAATACATTAGAATATTTCACCAGATGTAGAAAAAAATGTCTGCATCTTTGTATTTTATATGAAGAGCCCTACCTTGCTTGAGCTCTCTGCTGTAGGAAAACCAAAATCTCATTCTTTTTCTGACTCCGTCGGGCTCGGCGCCCCGAACGCTTTGACTTTTCGTTTTGTTCTGACTTCTGCTGTGAGAGACTTTGTTGTCCTGAGGCCACAAAACCAGCTTAGAAAGTCACAGGACCAAAGCATGGTTTTGGATTTGGAATCAGAGAAATCAAACTCATAAAGCCTCTTTCATGACAGTCTTTTCATGTGATCATGGGATGCATTCAAAGGCTTTGTGTGTGTGTGTGTGTGTGTGTGTGTGTGTGTGTAAGTGTGTTTGTGTGCATATTTCACTAAATGTCTATACAATGCACACAATAAAAGGTGCATTCTGGTGAGTCTGAGTCAGTCCAGACCTGATTCACAAAGTTGTTTTTTCAAGGAAAATATTCCTACAAAGAAATGACTTTCTCTATTATTTATATGTCAAGAGGTTTGGCCTCGTTGCATGCCATGTTAAATGTCACTTCAGCCCATTTTCAGGATTTACAGAGAGGGTAACAATGGTTTGCACAGGGCTGAGTCACAAGTGAGTGAAAAACACTTAATAAAAATGTCCTTGTTGATTTTTAAAGAGCCCACAGGCTCCTGTTGGATTGGGGAGCAGCGTGTGTGTGTGTGTGTGTGTGTGTGTGTGTGTGTGTGTGTGTGTGTGTGTGTGTGTGTGTGGCCTGTGGCTCTCCGGGCTGAGACGGTGCTCCGTAATGATACCTAATGAATGATATGAAATGCTGGAGAGCGACGGCACTAATGCTTTTAATCACAAACTGTTTGGTTTGCAGCACTAATCAGCGACTGTGAATCCTGATTCACGCTTTACATACGACGCCGTTAAACTGCACATAAAGATATTTGTGCAGCCAATTAAAAGTGATAATGTGCCATAAAATCTGAGAAAAAAAAACCTAAAAAACAAACATGTAAAAGCAATCTGTTACTGCTCTGTTACTAGGCAACCACTGAGACTAAAACGGGGCTGTGAGCGGCGGCGGACGGTGACCCCGAGCTTCCCGGCGTCTCTGACCTGGGGTGACGGCGACACCGTTGCCGTTGACGACGGGTCTCTCCTCCTCCTCCTCCTCGGGGGGCTCGATGCTGGCCTTCTCCATGTTGCTGACCGACTTGTTTCGCTTCCTCTTGCCCTCGGAGGTGGGTCTGGCGCCCGGCAGCAGCTGGTCCGTTACATTTAGCAGCAGAGCGCTGGGCTCGGCCGGAGGCTTCGGGGTGCCGTAAAAGTTATCTGCAACAGAGAGGAAGGACAGTTTTAGACACTTAGAGACAATTTTATATCCAAAATGCTTAAACTTTTTATTCTTAGCCAACTGCGGGACAAAGGTCATTTACTCTCGTACAATTTGATAAACTTTACTTGAGTATTTCCATTTTATGTAACTTTATACTTCTCCTCCACCACATTTTAGAGGCAAATATTGTACTTTTCACTCCACTACGTTAATCTGACAGCTTCAGTTACTTTTCAGGTCGAGATTTAACATGAAATACATGATCAATTAGGTGATTTTAAAGACAATTCTTTTCAATTAAAGCTCATAACAGTATATTAAGTAGTTTAAATGAGCCCTACTTTTAATTGCATGATATTCACAGAACTGTTTCCTGTGGAATTAAAAAAAAAAAAAAAAAACGCATTTGGATATCGACTGTACAGTAAAATATTACATTACAAACTTCCGGGTCACGTAAACCCGTCCAATTAAATATTAAAATCAAATCCAGTCCTGGTGCCCGTTTTTCCATTTTGTATTTTTGATCTGAGCCTAATATTGAAATGTGAAAATACAAGCATTTTTTTAATTTTTTGTGTTATAATAAAGAACAAATAACAAAATAACCAGTCAATTTTTCATTATTTGATTTTTGATTGCCAATTGAAAATGGAAAGAACGAATGATACACGGATTCAGACGCATTGCAGCCAATGATGTAATACATAAATATAACTCGTATTTCGCTGCTTATACACATGACCTATATTGACATTTTTAAGGAGAGAACAGTCTGATCTGTACCGCCTTTGGAGGTAGAAACATAGGTGTTACGGGAGAGACTGTTCGAGGCAGGATAAATGTTAACAAGTGGAGCCGCCAAGACAAAAAATATGTGACGTACAAACTTTTTTGTGCGACCAACATTCAGGTAATAAGACAGGAAGTGGAGCGTATCATCAGAAACACGCCTCACACCTAAATCTGACAGTAATTGAATCATGTTCAGCAAAATGCAGAACAACTTTGAAATCTTCACAGTGGCTGAAAAGATTCTCACCATTCATTTCAACTGCATTTGAAATGTCCATCTCTCTACTTTTTGTTCTAATTCAATTGCAAAGATAGCTCTTCATAATGTGGGTTTTAAATCAACAGACTCAAAACTCTCCTATTAACCTTACCAACTATGGTGATCTCTATGCTTTTTATATAGAATTTTAATTTGTCCATTACTTTGGTTCATCAGAAAGTAGCAATAGAAGTAATTATCTTCAGCTTTACTTCCATTGTGCTGCTAATTAGCAACACTGTTGCTGTAATCCTGTTCAGGATGACCCTGAATATCAACATTTTTAAGATCTGAAGTTTTTCATTGAACTCGTTTTGTTGTTTTTTGTCTGAAATGTCAATGAAATCATGTTCAGGATGACCCTGACTACAACCAAGCAAAAACTGAAATTATTTATCTCACCACAAAGTAAATGTTAGCAGCCCTGATTAGCATTTAGCTCAGAGCACCTCGGTGCCTCATAAAGCTTCTTGTTTCATTTCCTCTTGAGTAACAAGTCATTATGTCACGATGACACCGAGAGAGAACAAGGACATACAGGATTCTTTGAATAAAATCTGCATTTCTATTAAACTGTAATGAAGGAAAACATAGCGGTTAAGATACATTTAAAGCACATCATGCAAAGAGACCAAGAGAGAGCGGAGAGGGAGGAAGCCTGCAGGAAGTCAGGCTGAGAGACGTGTGAAGAGTCAGTCGGAGGAGACTGGTGACGCCCTGCACCAGCTACAGGGAGGATGAGGTGCTCTGACATGCTGCTACACGCCGAAGCCAGATGATCCATGAACACACAAGCTGGAGGCTCCAGATCACAGCAAGCCTCACAATATTACAACAGCAAGAAAATATGCACAAAGGAACGCAAACAAATACACTTTACCATGCAAAAACCTCAGCGGCAACTCGCTGCAAGTAATTTTGTGCATTTTTACACTGCACTTTTAAGATTTCATGTTTTTGGTCATTTTGTGTCTTTTAGAAGCCAACTGAAGACATTTTTATTTGTTCAGGCTTTTGATTAGTTGTTTTGGGACTGCTATTGTTGTTTTGGTCTTTTAAAACTTGTATGTACATTTTTATGTTATGTTTATGATTTTTATGTGAAGTACTTTGTGACTTCTGTCTGTGAAAGGTACTATATAAATAAAGTTTACTTACTTACTTATTTTCATTTTGTGTCTTTTTTGTATCTTTTTTGTTCATTTTGTGTCTTTATTTATTCATTTTGTGTATTTTTGGGTCATTTTGAGTCTTTTTTTGGTCATTTTGTGTCATTTTTTGTTTATTTTGTGTCTTTTTTTGTTCATTTTGTGTCTATTTGTTGACAGTGCAGTAACTTAACATATTTCATGCTCAAATGCATGTATAGCAGTATAAATAGGAATACAAAAGGTTTGAAGTAAATAAAAAACAACCACTTACTGCAATATTACAACAGGAAGAAAATCTGCACAAAGGAACGCAAACAAATACACTTTACCATGCAAAAACCTCAGCCGCAACTCGTTTTTTGGGGTATCTGATTAATCAACTATTTTCATGATCTATAACAGGGATGGGCAACTTAAATGCTGCAGGGGGCCACAGTTTTTCATGTTCACTACCACAGGGCCACATATAGGACCGTGCACTTAACCAGATATGATGAAACTGCAATTTTAAATATGTTTACAGTGCAGTAACTTAACATATTTCATGTTCAAATGCATGTACAACAGTATAAATAGGAACACAAAAGTTTAAAGCAAATAAAAAATAACCACTGTGATTTCTTTTTTTTTCGGTGCAAGAACAGCAGACCAACATTAATTGCAAGAAGTAAGTTTGTGCATTTTTACACTGCACTTTTAAGATTTCATGATTTTGGTCATTTTGTGTCTTTTTTGCTCATTTTGTTTCTTTTTATGTTCATTTTGTGTCTTTTTTGTTTTTTGTGTCTTTTTTTGTTCATTTTGTGTTTTTTTTCCGTCAATAGTTTATTCACAAACAAAACAAACCATTTGAACATGTCACATTTGGTTCTGGGATATTAAACCGGGCCAGTGGTGGAAGGAGTATTCAGATCTCTTACTTCAGTAAAAGTACTAACACCACACTGTGAAATTACTCCACTACAAGTAAAAGTCTTGCATTCAAAACTTACTGAAGAAAAAGTACAAAAGTATCAGAAAATGTACTTAAAATATCAAAAGTAAAATGACTTATTATGCAAAACGGCCCCACTAAGACTGTTACATAATAATTCATATATATTATTAAAATTGTATTTTATTTTTGTTTAAATTGTTCATACTGTTTACATTCCTACATGTCTAAATTGTAAATTGTTGATACTTTAAAAAATATTTTTTACTTGTTTAATTGTTAATACCTTTATTGTATATCGAATTTATACTGCTTGTTTACAAATTCTTGACCTGAAAAGCAACTAAGGCTGTCTAAAGCTAATTGTAGTGGAGTAAAAAGTAAAATATTTGCCTCAAAATGTAGTGGAGTAGAAGTATAAAGTTACATACAATTGAAATACAATTACATGTACCTCAAAATTATACTTAAGTATAGTACTTAAGTTAATGTAATTAGTTACACTGGGCGTGTTTCACTATTTTCTGACATTTTATTGATGAAACTTTAAATCTTAAAAATAATCCATAATAAGAATAATCAGTAGTTGCAAGTTTTTCCTATCTTTTCCTATGCACATCACCACTTATCAGACCATGCACAGATTTCCCAGCATCTGAGTGTATAATCCCTGTATCTCTAACTTGGGTTCTCCTCTGGGAGCTGCAGTTTTACACTTGGCTCGGACTCAGCGGTGCATTGCAATTCCACTCTTTTATGTTGATTCTCCATTGAACTATCCTCAGTTTGTGTTCTGACAGCAGCCCTGTGCCTCTCACTGTCATTGTAAGAACCACATAACTTCTTATTCGTCTTTTAAGGGTCACAATAAAGATTTATAAACTTTTAAAGGTAGAAAAAAAGCTTGAGATTGTTTCTGGGAAAAGACATTTAAATGTTGAGCTTTTTAAATGTCATTGCTCGATAAACAAACTTCCACTCTCAGGTTTTATATTGCGGATGTATAATAAAACCTGAGCAAACAACTACTGAGTCTGTATGAGGGCCCATAAAGGCCATAATTCATATATTCCCTCTCACATTCACAATTTTGCCTCTCATATTCACTATTTTACCTCTCACATTCACAATTGTACCTCTCACATTAACAATTTTACCTCTCATATTCACTATTTTACCTCTCACATTCACAAAAAGGAGGTATTTTTTGTGAGGAGGTGAGGACGTGAGGGGTAAAATTGTGAATGTGAGGTGTAAAATTGTGAATGTGAGAGGTAAAATTGTGAATGTGAGAGGTAAAATTGTTAATGTGAGAGGTAAAATTGTGAACGTGAGAGGGTAAATTGTTAATGTGAGAGGTAAAATTGTTAATGTGAGAGGTAAAATTGTTAATGTGAGAGGTAAAATTGTGAACGTGAGAGGGTAAATTGTTAATGTGAGAGGTAAAATTGTTAATGTGAGAGGTAAAATTGTGAATGTGAGAGGTAAAATTGTGAACGTTAGAGGTAAAATTATGAACGTGAGAGGGTAAATTGTTAATGTGAGAGAGAAAATATGAATTATTTATATATGAAATAAATCTGCATTGGGGTAAATACTTTTTTTATGAGTTAACCGACCCTTTAAATCAAAGTGTTATATTTCCCCCCGTGTCGTGAGGGTGCACGACTTTCAGGCTTGTAAAACATTTTCAAACTCTACAGAGAAATAATGGCAGAAGATATTGTTGTCAAGTTGGATGCTAGACTGATATTTTTACCCTCCTGAATCTGTGACATTTTGAAGGTTTTTACACAACAATAGCGAGGCTTTGTGCTCGAGACGGAGATGCTGGAGTGAGATGTCACATCGTGTCGGTCCAAAGTCTGAGAGATGCTCTTTTCTTTTAAAAGATCAGACACTACTCGTCTCTCAGGCTATTTTAAAACCCGATAGCATGAAGGAAAGTTGAAGAGATTGTCTTCACAGAATCAGTTCAGGGGACATCAGCCACAGTTAAGGTCTGCACTACACTGTAAAAAACAAATACAAGTCTGGCAGCAAAAGTTGCCATACTATTACTGTGAAATAGCTATTTTACAGATAATTTTTTAAAAATATGGATGTCAATACGGTAAATATCTGTATTTAAAAAAATATAAATATAGAGTAAAAAAATAGATATAAAACTTTAGTTATTCTACAGACATACATATATTTAAAAACAAATATTTACTGTATCCATATACAAGAAATTATCTGTGAAATAACTATTCGACGGTAATTTTTTTTTACTGTTTTTTATGATTTCTCTTTACATTTTTGTTTTTATTAAGTTTAAAGTTTTACTGTAAGAAAATAGAAAATTGCCTTAATTTTACATTCAGCAAAATGTATATATATATATATATATTACAAAAAAATCACTGTAATTTAACGTTCAAGACCATTAAACAATTGAATAATACTGTAAAATCTATAATGTCCCATTATATTAATTTACATATTTATATTTTCATTTTTTTAAATAAATGTATAATCATTTAATTGTATGATTAACATTTTAAGTACATATTATTTAAATATATCTATATTTTTTTTTATAGCAGTCTATGGTTAATATCTAAATACATTTTACTATTTGTACATACATATATATTTTAAATGTATTTATAATAATTTTAGGGTAATATTTGAAATACAAATTATTTACCTTTTTTATTGCATTTTTTGGTTAACATCTTAAATACATATTTTTATTTCTATACATATTTTTTGAAATTTATTTACAATCATTTTAGGGTTAATATTTGAAATACAAGTAATTTACCTTTTTATGGCATTTAATGGTTAATATTTAGCACACATATTTATATTTGTATATTTATATTTTAAATATATTTATAATCATTTTAGGGTTAATATTTGAAACATAAGTATGTATGTTTTGTTTTTTTACAGTGTAGGTTTGCCATTAGATTAGCCTGTTCAGCTCCACTCCAGTGTCCCCGGCAGAAATATCAGACAGGAGAAGACGATGTGTGAGAAAATCCATAAAGATTATTCTAATACACTGAGCTGGAGCATTAGAGACAAACTCAGACAGCGACTGCAGACGGTGTTTGGGGACGGGAAGAATAGCCAGAGAGTTTTTAAAAAACATCAATTGGTGTCTCCCCTCTGAGTGGGAAAGGACCAATTGAAACATCATGTTCACGTTCTGCAAACATGAAGACTGCGATGAAAAATGGAGAGGAGCTGTAAAAAGATTACGACGACTGCCGGGATTATAACCCCCGAACCACAGACACAAATCCTGGAGCCTTAACGAGCTGAAGATTTGCCTCCGAGAAGAAAGAAGAACAAGTCCAAGTGCTCCACATGTGAACTCAAATAACCTGCAGCACCACAGATAACTCTGGAGTTTCAGTGGAACTGCTGTCACGTCTGACAGCCTCACTGGTTGCAGCCTGGACTCTCACTTTTTAAACACATGGTTACATTGGTTTAACATCGTTGTTTGGGTTTATATTAGTTTGTTTGATACGTAGCTTATTTATCTTACATTTACGATGTAGGTTATGTAAGTTAACTAGTGTAAGAAAGTCAAAATAACTCAACATTTTGGGGTTTAACACTGGACACAAACAGCATTCTCCTGGGTCAAAGTCCTGTGTTAGTTTGACCGGTCCTCCTGCTTATGCGGACTATGTCACTCTTTATACTACATTGTTTGACTTCCTTCTTTGCTATTAACAATAATGGTACATATGGGTCATAACAAACTGCTGTACAAATGAACTATGGTTAAAATGAAAAGAGAACATGGAAATTACCATTGGCAAAGAAAAAAAAACTCCACAAACTATTATGTCCTCCACAGTGTGTTAGTTTGACTGGTCCTCCTGCCTATGCAGACTATGTCACTCTTTGTCCCACATCGTTTGACTTCCTCCTTTGCTATTAACAATAATGGTAAATAGGGGTCAAAATGAACTGCTTGTACAGATAAATGATAGTTAAAATGAAGAAACATGGAGGTTACCATTGGCAAAGAAGAAAAAATGCTCCACAAATGAGAATTTCCTCCACAGTGTGTCAGTTTGACCGGTTCTCCTGCCTATGCGGACTATGTCACTCTTTATACTACATCGCTTGACTTCCTCCTTTGCTATTAATTATAATGGTAAATATGGGTCATAATGAACTGCTTGTACTGATAAACGATAGTTAAAATGAAAAAAACATGGAGGTTACCATTGGCAAAGAAGAAAAAAATACTCCACAAATTAGAAATTGACTGGTCCTCCTGCCTATGTGGACTATGTCACTCTTTATACTACATTGCTTGACTTCTTCCTTTGCTATTAACAATAATGGTAGATATGGGTCATACTAAGCTGCTGTACAAATGAACTATGATACAAATGAACATGTAATAAGGTTATAATTGGCAAACAAGAAAAAAATACTCCACAAATGAGTATTTCCTCCACAGAGTGACTAACAATGAGCTCTCAGGAGTTCACGACCTTTCTCGAGGACTCTTGCAGCAGGAGCTGAACCTCAGAGCTTCCTGTTCACCGTAACACCAACAATCAAACCTCTCTTCTGCTCTCACAGCTAAGCTTATCCTCAACACAGCCCTCCATTTAAATTTCACCCCTTCTGCCTTTCTTCCACATCTAATTGGCCATTAAATTATTAAAATCTGTAAAACGCTCAATGATGGCCGAGTGACCACGCCGGAGAAACTCTCTCTCACTCTCCCCGTGGAAAAAGGCAGCTCCCATCGGCGAAAGGATCTAACACCGCTTCTGGCAGCCGACCGTTAAATTGGCCATCTGCCATTTTTTTAAAAATGCTTCCTGCAGTGGATAGACCAGAGTCAGGTGGGAGAGGAGAAAGTTAGCTGCTGTGTGTTATAAAGGCAGGGGTCTCCTGGGAGCTGGAAGCGGCCAGGCAGACCAGGGGCTGCGTTTAAAAAATCCAAGCCTCGGGCCTGTCGGACCACAGGAGAGAGGGGATAGATAGTGTCTGTTTGTTTTGATTAGGCAGCTGAAGAGCCACTGCAGCTCAGACTGAGCCAAGAGAGCCAACATGAAGGTACTGCATGCATATGTGTGTGTGCAGGCATAGACATAGGCGACATAGGCGGTTGCCTAGAGCGCCATCTGCTGGAGGGGCGCCGCCAGTCACCCTCGAGGGACAAAAAAAAAAAAACAATAATAATTTTCGATGCCCATTGTCGCCCTCGCTTCGTGTTCCGTCTTGAAAATAATAAATATTGACAAAATAAAGAAACAGATAAACAATGACATTTTGCCACTTGTGGTGCTGAGTCACGTGACGTGTGGTCATTGCCTTGCCCCCCTTTAGACGGTCAGATCACTGTCACAGATCATTGCCTTGCCCCCCTTTAGACGGTCAGATCGCTGTCACAGAGGTCAGGTCACGTCAAGTGACAGACACGTTATGTTTTGATATATGTTGCAAGATGAAACGGCCGTCAAAGCTCTCCGGTGCGCAGTATCGAAAGAGAAGAAAAGAGGAGGAGGAGAAGAAGTCCCAATCTTTTTTTAAATGTCTTTTTTTGTGAAGACGTTTCATTTGTATTAGCTTGCTAGCTAGGTTGAAATAAAGGAATGATAGCTTAACACAGTTAAGCACATTTTTCTCGGGGTTTGCACTTCCATTGTCTCTCTTGTCTCTAACTTTGTTAGCGGTCTTCAGCTGTGCTTCTTTGAGAATTTACTTGTAAGTTAAACCTCTGAAGTCCAGGAGATTTTGGTTCAAATTTGTCAACTTCCTATGCATTCATTTCTGTCTCTGTTTAGCATCTTTCAGTCTGTCCTTACATCACATGCACGGCTCCTTTTTTTCCAACACACAACTTTCTCAGCTTGTCTACATATCATATATAAATAAAGTTATTACTGAACATAAAACATGTGTATTTTCAATAAATAGATGGACTCTAGAGGGTTAATAATTATATAGACAGACAGTTGTATTATATAGCCTGGTTAGCACCATGAGCAAACACA
Organism: Centropristis striata; assembly: GCF_030273125.1. Lineage (NCBI taxonomy): Eukaryota > Metazoa > Chordata > Actinopteri > Perciformes > Serranidae > Centropristis > Centropristis striata. Next base: position 24,894,604 of record NC_081538.1, on the reverse strand, counting down.
AAAACTCTGTGAAACAGCAAGCGGAGCTGTTCAACACGAATGGATCTCACTTAGGGCACCAAATGGGCTAGAGCTGGCCCTGGGTGTATGTGTGTGTGTGTGTGTGTGTGTGTGTGTGTGTGTGTGTGTGCTTCTCTTCATTCAAAATTTACAGGAGATTCCTTTCAGTGTCCTACATGACTGATGACACTCTTGTCTCCACAAAGCCAAAAGATGGATGGATGGAAGCATACTTGTGAGTGTGGGTGGAGTGTATGGACGTGGAGTGATGAGCCCCGTCTCAGCATTCATTCATACTGCTGTCACTCAGGGAGAGAGAGAGAGAGAGAGAGAGTGCCGGATCGCGGCATAAATTCCATCAAAAATTAGAAAAATACCACAGAGAAGGAACTGCCGCAATCACAAGCGTGACTTAGCTAAATCCTTACCTTCATATGTTCCGCTCTCTAGCAGGGCTCCACTTTTCTCCAATTCCATAAACCGGTCAACGGTCACAAAATTATAATCCACCCCTGGGACCTCTCCTTCCTTGGGCTGCCTGGTTGTGCCTGCAGGAGATAAGCAAGAAGAGTTTAGAGCTCTGAATGCCTCATCAGTGCAGAATAAGAGGAGGCTTTAATATAAGACGGTTGTTTTTTAAAAGAAAGATCAGAACATAGCAGCGCTGCAACACTCTGACCCTGACCCCCGCTCCTTTCATTAAATCCCTCTTTATGCTGCTTTTTCCCCCTTCTTGCACATGCAGCTGAGACTGAATGTGTGAGCGGTGTGCATTGGAGGAGTGGCAAGGTACCATCTCAGGAGCTAAGTGATGCAATTTGGACACCAAGAGGAGAAATCAAGTCGATTTGCATGGAGCTGACAGCATGTCGAGGGCTCCCAGCTCTGACTGCAACACAGGAAAATATTTTACCCTGTAGTAGCAGGATTTTAAGTCACTGACACGACTATAATCTCTCCTCGTGTTACTAAAACAATGTGTGTCAGAGTATTTATGATGTTAAACTGAGGTACAAATGACTTCCTAAATACTTCCTCATCACCGCGTGCTAATTAGACTTGTTAAAACTGATCCCGGCTGTGATAACACGCAGGCACTCTACCCCCGAGGTGCTGAATGGGTTTTCACATCTGAGCGAGGGTTGTTCACACTAAAAGAAGAGCCCGTAAAACGCACTTGTTAGACCCTCACGAAGCGTATAAAGTATCCATCTGTGTGTTTTAAAGTTAGCAGGGGAACAACTGTGGCTGTGATCACCCCTGGTAGGTGGTAAGGGGTGATTTGACTCTTTAAAAGGCCAACTGACGCTGTTTCTGCATCCAGACACAAGGCTGGAACAAAGCCTGGGCCGCGCAGTCATTGGACCAGAGGGTCGAACTTTCAATTAGACAAAGAGAAGTAATCAGAGGAGTGAGCCGTTGGTGTGAAGCTGTACTAGACAAGACGGAGAAGACACAAATGACAAAAAAAAGACACAAAATGACTAAAAAAGACACAAAATAACTAAAAAAGACACAACAACAGACACAAAATGACAAAAAAAGAAACAAAAAACACAAAAAGAAACAAAAAAACACAAAAAGACTAAAAAAAGACACAAAATGACTAAATAAGACACAAAATGACTAAAAAATAGACACAAAATGGCCAAAAAAGACAGAAAATGAGATGACAGAATGACCTAAAAAAACCCCACAGAAGACACAAAATAACTAAAAAAGACACAGAATGACAAAAAAAGACACAAAAAAGTCACAGAAAAGACACAAAAACACACAAATGACCAAAAAAGACACAAAATGACTTACAAATACACGAAAAGACATGAAAATGATTCAAAAATGGACAAAATAGCCCAAGACTCCATAGAGTTAATTGATTGTTGATCGGGAAGAAAATGAGCAAGACGGAGAAGAAATGAGACATGTATGATGGTTGTCAAAGATACTAATCACAAGTTAATGCTAACAAGTTATCGGCAACCATTAGTAATTAGCTGATAGCAACATTATCCTTCTGTTATCACTGAGCAAGCCGTTTATAATACAATGACTATTTGTTATTTGCCAAATAAATGGATAACAATAACATCTTAGTTTTAGACAAGCTTTTGAAAAGATTTCTTAAATATTTATATTTTCTATGACAGGTGGTAATAAATTTGTTAAGCAATGTATATGGTGGCTGTTTGTTTTTAGTTTTTTTAAATTTAAAAAATATTATTTAAATTATTTAAAAATAATGTTATTTATATTTTATTAATGTCATTGTTGAGAATATAAGGGCACTTTGTTGTTAAATTATATATATATATATATATAAAACTACTATTGTACTACTATTTTGCTACAATTTAATTGCAATAAACACATCAAAAGGATGCAGAAATAACTACATCATGATGATGATTTGTAAAAAGGCTGTCATCTGATGAGGCATGAATTCAAACAACTTTTGAAATTGTTTGTAGCTGTTATACACTATTGTTACAAAGAGGGATAACACACAGTCACTTCTCTCTTTTCCTCCAGTCTGCCAACAATACTGTCACAACTACTAACGATCACAGCTTCAAACAGAAGAGAAGGTCAAACATCCAGCAGCACAATGTCTGGAGAAAGTTCTCTTCATGTTGGAAGTCAGTGAGACTGTTGGATTGATTTTTTGGGAAGTTACAGAACTTGTCGGACACAGTTGCCATAATTACAGGGTCAGAAAGGTCAGTCAGGGAATTTATGGGAATTAATGGTATTTATGGGAATAAACGGGAAAAAACAGGGAATTGGCTGTTAACAGGGAACTTAAATATTGTTGGGAAAATATATTTGACCATAATCTTGACCAAACAGGATTTCATGCAGAAATTCTCGTTAATTCCCATGGAAAGTTTCCAACTATGAAAATTCCTGGAACTTTGCAACCCTCAGCACAATGTCTAAAGAATTAATATAAATGGCCTCAAATTCTGATTAACAACTTTTAAACTGATGAAAACAGCAAAACATCTACAATTTAGACTCCAGACAGTGTCGACAGTGTAGCGAATAGAAAATGAATCTGTATCAAACAGAAGAAGAGAAGGTATTTCACCTTCTCTTCTTCTGTTTGATACAGATTCATTCATCTAGGTAGCACAATGTTCGCTCGCTTAATTACGGTGTCGGAAAGGTCAGTCAGGTCTAGTAAGTTTATTTGTATAGCTCATTTAAAAACAGACGTGCTTTCCAGTCGAGGCAGATGTGGATCTGCTTTAATACAGCTTTACATGATTAACCCTTAATAGGGCACTCATTGAAATACTTGCAAATTCCAAATTTCAACCCTAGAGAATATTGGAGGATATTACATACAGCCAGAATGTGGACTGTGTAAAAAAACATCCGGACCCGGGGGAGGGGGGTAATATTCTGAGAAAAAAGTTTACGAGATTAAAGTGGCAAATCTATGAGAAAAAAATTTGCAGATTTATGAGATTGAAAGTGGTGAATCTGCGAGAAAAAAGTTGTTTTTTTTCTCATAAATATGCAACTTTATTCGTACAGATTTGCCACTTTAAATCTCTTAAATCTGCGAGTTTTTTTTCTTGTAGATTTGCCACTTTAATCAAGTAAATTTGCAATTTTTTTCTCAAAATACCCCCCCCCCCTATTCATACCTAATATGCCCTAATATGCCTTCATAGTCAAGTTCTCCTCGTACAAGTCACTGAAGAATAACTCTGTTTGTACGACTGTTTCTTGCATATAATAATAAAAAAATAATAATTGCACCAATAATAAAGAGAAAGCAAGACTAGAAATGGAAACCTGAGACAACTAACATGATCAAACCAAAAAATTGGAACAGGAAGTTAGGAAAAAAAGAATAAAACCAACAAGCAGACTGTTGTTGGACCCTGGTTGAAGGCTACAGAGGTTTTGCTGTTGAACTCAGATAATTATGGGCCAACCTTTGAGCAGTGCTTTCATTGTCTCAACCACCAACCATCCCAACATCAGACAGAGGAAGAGAACGGTAAAACGTCTTGGTAGCACAATGTCTAAAGAATTCATATCATTCGCCTCAAATTCTGACTGAAAACTTCAAAACCTCTTCAATCGAGACTCCAGAGAGTCCAGAGTTCTGGTTTCAAGTTTCTCCAGAAAGTGTCGGCAGTATAACGAATAGAAAATGAGTCCAAATGAGGCCATTAAGCTGCTCGCCAAGCCTCTCCAAAGCCGCCTTGTTAATACGCTGATTAATTGATCCTTAAATGCAGAAACTGAAGCCACAAAAGGCTTTACGCTCGGCTTATCTGACGGAGGCTCTTGTTTATTTGCTTACAGAAGATCCAGTCTTTAAAAAGTCACTTTCTTTCTCGAGCAATCAAGCTGTCAAACAGGACCGTGGTACAGAATAAAGTGGCGCCTTGTGTGCACTTCCTCAGACCTCCGAGCGGAAATTTACAGACGACGACCTTCAAAGCTGGAAACATCAAACTGGAACCTGCTGACTGAGTAATTTGTAAGAGCTTATAAGAGCAAATGAGCAGCAGGGAATGCTGCATGTGTGTGTGAGTGGATGTGTGAGTGTGTCGCACCTCCAGTCGAGAGTTTTCTTGATTGTGTCTGTCTGCATGGGGGCTTGTGTACCCGTCAGATTAGCCTGCCTCACAGGCAAGCAGCACACACACACACACATTTCAAAGAGGACCTTTGATGTTGCAGAACTATATTTAGCAGCATCTTCTGCCGGGGACTTCTCTCGGGTGACAATTTCTAAAAGGAGGCAACCACAATGCCTCTCGATTTGCAGCGCTTTGTATATGGGTCATGATCCTGTGGAGCAAATCAGCCAGGCTCCAAACGCAGCAACCTCTGTGAAGTGCCACAATAATGAGCTCGGATATCTTTCATAAAGTGCATAATTGTTATTTACAATGCCTCCATTACGGCAAATTGAGGAAGTGATTAAGGTTAAGCAGCGCGTCCGTCTTTCTGTCTCAGATCCCCTCAGGTGTGGTTCGGTTCTGGATTTGGGCCATTTAAAGAGTGTGGGGCAGCTCGCGCTAAAAATAACTATTGTTGTTGTTTTATTCTGCACAGATATCCTTTCTGTCTGACAGCTCCCTGTTTAATTGGGAGACGGGATGACACAGAGGGATAAAGAAAGAAGGATGAAAAGAAGAGCTCATTGAGTATTCAGCTGGATTTACCTCTGTGTTTGAGGATACTTTGGTAAAGTAATTACATGAGAACTGATTGGTCATTTTGGATTGTCATTGTCATTGTCATTTTGTTCACATTTGCAACTTTTAAAATTCTTCATTGAGCATAGTTTTTTTTATTTTTTTTTATTCAAAATAGCATTTTATATTGGACTAAAGGACTATAAAAGACACAAAATGACCAAAAAAAGACACAAAATGACAAAAAAAAAGACACAAAAAGACACAAAATTACTAAAAAATAGACACAAAATGGTCAAAAAAGACACAAAATGACTTACAAAGACACGAAAAGACATTAAAAGGTTTTTAAAAAATGGATAAAATAGCCCAAGACTCCATAGAGTTAATTGATTGTTGATCGGGAAGAAAATGAGCAAGTCGAAGAAGAAATGAGACATGTATGAGGGTTGTCAAAGCTACTTATCACATGTTAACATTAGCAAGTTATTGGCAACCATTAGTAATTACCTCACTATTTATAGTTTACCAGCTCCTGAAAACGGTCTAAAAGTAAAAACCAAAAGCTTGGAACTGCTGTGCTGTTTTGGAGTAACTCTAGAAGTATATTTATTTGGAAAGAGAGCTTGTGGCTATATTTTTCCACCATTATCAGGAGCTGGTGAAGGTGATTCAGGTAATAACAGCTGATAAATCTCAGGTGTGTCATGGCCTGAAACAGCAACAACGCTCCTTAGAAACTTTTAAAAGTTACAATCCTGAATATTTTCCTCAGATCAAACATCAATTTATTATAGTAATTGTGACTGGTATTAATCTGCACTCATATTATTATTATTATTATTATTTGTCTCTCCACAGGATATAGCACTTTGCATAATCAGTGGCTGAGTGTGTTGTTGCATATGCATCAGGCATTCACAGGAAACTCAAGTACGGCAAATCACCGGAGCTGATAGCCGCCTACGTTGCCTACTTACTTACTTACTTACTTACTTCTGGTGCAAGAGAGAAAAAGCAAATCAACAAAATCTGCAAGTGTAAAATGCTCCTGAAGTGGACGCAGAGAAACAAAACCGTGCTGCAGCCAGAACACGGTACATTTGTTACCTGGTTCAATCCACGGACCTCCTTTAAATCTATGGAGTCTTGGGCTATTTTGTCCATTTTTGAATTCTTTTCATGTCTTTTCGTGTCTTTGTAAGTCATTTTGTGTCTTTTTTGATCATTTGTGTCTTTTTTGGTCATTTTATGTCTGTTGTTGTGTCTTTTTTAGTGATTTAAATAGTCTTTTTTATATATATATATATATATATATATATATATATATATATACATGCATACTTAATAATAGTATTAATAACAGTTATTATTATTATTATTATTATAAAATAAAATGAATAATAATGAAAAAATATTTGAATAAAAATATATACTTAACATTAATAACAATTATTATTAACATTATTATCATAAAATAAATATTAAAACTGATACAAATAAAATTAATAATACATTTTATTTGAATAAATGAATAAATATTTAGTCATAGTAATAACAATGATAAAAGCTATAACAATAATAATAATCCAGCACTCAGGTCAGCTGACTAGAAGTCATTTCTTCGCCTCCTGTGCTGCAGCTGCACCTGATGAAGCTTTTAAGTGAAACTGAAAGCTTGAAACAGCAACGAGCCCCCTGCCTTTAATGATTACCTCAGCTATTAATGATTCCACGGCCGTAGTCTTTGGTCGTCAAACCTCGCCACTGTTGCTTTGTATCACAAAGTGAATAAAAAGAATGTAAAGAGAATTACTGCTGGCTACGCTGCAATTAAAGCACGACACAAAGCGCTGAAAGTGTCGCTTTCAACAGATGAAATCCAATGCAATAAATCAATTCGTATGCTGGGAGCATCATCTGCCGTGCACCATTAAACAGAAGTGTAAATCCTCCTTTACTGCCAACAAACAGATCATGACAATGACGAGCCAAGTAGTGGATAACAGGTCATTTGTATGGTGTGCACATGTCAATATCAATCAGCCATTTATAAAGTATAAAAAAATGACACTCAACTGCAAAACAAGCTTTAGAACCAGTGTTTCTCACAGGATTGTGAGACTATCATGGGGGGACCCAAACAAGGTAGGGGCCTCCAGGGGAATGCTCCCCCAGATACATTATTTACCCTAAAAGCCTAAATTTGGTGCCTCTCGCACTTTCTAATGCCACTATTCCATTATATACACTGATCTTAATCATTGCATATTCTAATAGATTATGTAAAGGAGAATAAGGGTTCTTCTAGTTTATTCAAGGCTTCATTTTTTGACAGTCTCCTTGTAAATTCTGTGGTGAACTCTTAACACATCCATGTGCTCTTATTTTGATAACTACATGTGTTTGCTTATATTTTGAAGGCTGATCTAACACGTTATTACTGTAAAGCTTAGTAAATACATGCACCAGGAAAACAAGTGGAGGCTGACTCGCCGCAGTGTGTTTTGTTCTCTTCCAGTAACGTTAGCAGCCATCCACTCTAACAGGTGGTCTACCCTCACTCTGAAACTCTAGTGATGCTAACAGAGTGCTTGCGCTAACAATTGTTAAGATATCTCCATCCCGCGGCGAGAGATCGATGTGGTCACTGCTACAGAATTTAAAAATAAAACAAATCCCCTAATGAACATAGCAGAAACCCTGAAATATATTCGCGGGAACCGTGTCTTCTCCTGGCGGTAACCTCCGGGTCTGAGCAGGGAGGCAAACCAGGAAGTGCCTTAAACTGCATTCTACTGAAAATTCCAGTAGGGAGTGCTGACGGCGTCTGCAAAAGCATTTCTGTCCATTCATTTCAATACAAAATTAGTCGACTTCTCACAACACTATGATCTAAATTGCTAGAAAAAATGTTAATCAAGACAATTTGATGTTAATTGTGTAAATAATGGCCCCATGTAGAAGAAAGTAGAAGATAAAGAATCGTATGATTTGGGGCGTGGCAACCTTTGATTGACAGGTCACTAACAAGGCGAGCCGTCATCAGAAGAGAAGAAAATCAATGCGTATCCACGGCAATGTGTCAATAAAGTTATGTATAGATTTTTAAAAAGGACGTTTATCGGTTTGGTCTCATAACTTTGACCCTTTCACACTGTATTTTCACTTAATGACAGTTTATTTGAACATTTTGTTGATTAAAAATGTTTTGTTCAGCGTTTGGTTGGACTAACAGACACTCCAAGGAGTCGCTGTTCATTTTTCTGAGGTAAGTAAAATACATTTTGTTTTTGTTTTTTGCTAGCCAAAACTAACATCCCAGTTAATGCTCCAGTTAATGCTAACATGAGTTAGCAGCGACTTATTTATATACAGTCTATGGTGTTCTCCCGGGACAACAAACAAGACAGAAAAAAGGGCACGGGAAGACAGACAGGGAGCAAAAGATAATGGCTGTTGGGATAGTGATAGTGGGAGTAAGAGGGAGGCAGCACGTGTAATGGATGAGAGAGCAGCTTAAGTTGCAGCGTGGGCCGAGGCTCTCGTCGCCTGCAGCCGCCCTGCTGTTCTCCACTACGTCCTCCAGCCACATTCACACACAGGCCACAAGTCCAACTCTCACTTGTGCAGCTGAGCACCATTACTGCACGCCCCGGTCACCGCTAACACCTGTAGTGGTTTCACACAGGGAATAGTGCTCCTACCTGAAGAATACATTAACTTCCCCTCTAAGCTATCCCCATGTTAGAATAAAACACGCTGTATTTAACGCGCGGCCCCGGCGCTCGCCTTCACAAACGCACAGTAAAAACACTATAACCTGAGCACAATGTGAACCTGAGATAACTGTAGGCAATATGAAAAGGCTCAACGGGGACCCAGACGATCTGTGGAAAGCGGAAACATTGGCCTCTATTTGAAACAAAGGATTTTTATCCAGAGAATATCCCGAGGCGTCACACGGCGAGATTGCATTGCTGTGTGTTCACGGCGAGAAAGCGAGCGCAAAGACCCCGAGGAAATGATTATACCATGAGCATTTAAACTAATCATTTCCATACAGTTACATAGAGCAGTTGAAACAAAAGAGACATATAAAAGGTATTTGTTATACTGATTGTGAATGGTAGCACTTGTGGCGTAATGTCCTTTGACTAAATATAGACGGAAATGAAGGGACATAAAGCTCGGCTAATGAGCAGAGATGTGATGCAAAAACACTTTCACTTTCACAAGGCGAAAAGTGTTTTGGGGAGAAAATTAGGAGACGTCTGAGGGAGAAACGGGACAGAATGTCAGGGCGTCCTGTCCTGCCCTTGGTAACACGACACCTTCTCATTCTCAGAATATGGAGCGGCTGAATCGGAACAAAACAGCCTGATTTGAACACATTAAAACTACAAGAGGCTAAAAAATCTGGATGTTCTACAGAGAGAGGTGTTTATTATGTTGGTGGAAAGGTTTTAGATGTACTCCAGGGACTGTAATGATGGTTCACACTGAAATATCAACTACTATTACATAGAATGCCATTATTTTTTTTTTTTGAGAATATACACTAAATAATAATATAAATAACAGTTATGTTTATTATTACAAAATAAAATAAATAATAAAACCTATACAAATAAAATGTATAATATTAAAAAATCGACTAAAAATATACACTACATAATAATATAAATAACAGTTATGATTATAATTATGAAATAAAACAAGTAATAAAATCGATACAAATAAAATGAATAATAAAAAATTGTCTAAAAATATACACTTAATAATGATATAAATAACAATTATGATTATTATTACAAAATAAAATAAATAATAAAACCTATATGAATAAAATTAATAAAAAATTGACTAAAATACACACTAAATAATAACATAACAGTTATGATTATTATTACAAAATAAAATAAATAATAAAACCGATACAAATAAAATGAATAATAACAAAAAATTGTATTAAAAATATACACTAAATAATAATAATAATAATAACAGTTAATATTGTTTTTGTTAAAAAAATATAAAACAGATACAAATAAAATTAATTATGATTAATGTAATAAAAATGTATACTTCATAATAATATTCATAACAGTTATTATTATAAAATAAAATAAATAATAAAACATGTACAAATAGAACAATAAAAATATATTTTATTTGAATAAGACATCAATATTTAATCATATAAGTAACAATTATAACAACTATAACAATAATTATTATTTTTATTTATGTTATCATTATTATAAACCCAATTAAAGCCTACACTAAAAAGATAAATACATTAAATTAATTAGATGGATATACTAATAAAAAGCTCTATTTAAAAGAGTAAAAAATAATAAATAAATATAAATATAAACCTTCCTAGTAGTAACTAAAAATAAAAAAATAAAAAATAAAATAAATAAAATGTCCTTTAAGTAACTTAAAATAAAAATATATATATAAATATATATATAAAATGTCCTAGTAGTAACTTAAAAATAAAAAAAAACTAACTAATAATAACTATAGTTCCTAGTTACAGTTTTCTAGTAGAAACTAAAAATACAAAAATAAATAAAAATAACAATAAAAGTTCCCTAGTACTAACTAAACTTTTTTAAAAACATATATAAACATAAATATAATGTGTCCTAGTAGTAACTTAAAATTAATTGGACATAAGAAGTAATATTGCATATGTTATTGAACATAATGTTAAACATGACATTAAACATAATGGTGAATAGAGTTATATTTATAGATAAAAAAAGATAAAAACCAACACCAGCTGAGACAGTGAGCCTGATAAACATTACACCTTCCAGCATCAGGTGCCTGTTTCCCTCAGTGCTCTCACAATGGCTCGCAGTAATGGTATACTTAAATGCATTAAACAACTCGAGCACTTCATATATTTTAATGTTACTGCTGTAGCTTTGGGTGGACATTAAAGTTAAGCAGCTTGTTAGCGTCACTCAGTGAATGGCTCGCCTCTGGTTTAGATATACACACAGCAAAACACAGGCCGACTGAGTGTCTTTAAGCTGTCTATAGTCTAGTATATCTCAATATTATAGTTATACTTTATGGAGAAATATGTTTGGATAACAGCCACAGTGAGGAGTGATACAGACTGTACTTATCTAGTCTCTTCCTTCTTCTCTATATACGTCTCAAAGTAATAAAAATGTTCTCCAGTTGTTGAGTTGCAGTCTCTTCTGCACAATGTGAGTTCTATCAAAGCTTGGAAAGTCTTCCTCCAGGTCTATCTGGTTCGATTTTTGGAAAATAAAAAAGCAAGTGCAGCCTAAAATGCTGTAGATTTGGTCTATAACAGCTGCTGTTATTGCCCTGCAAGCATTTATGCTGCTGATAAGTTTGAGTCCCATGTGACTGCTACACTGAAAAAAATTGGTGTGACATTTACTTAAAAAATAGCTAGGCACGTTTTTCCACACAGAGTGTTTGTAATCTTTACTCAGGCTGTTTCTAAGTAATATTTATTTAATAGAACACCTATTTTTAAAAAATGAAAATACACAAGTAAATTGCAGATTCACTGATGTCCCTCAATTACATTTTACTTGGAAATATCAACTAATGAAGCCAATGAACTGGTTTAGTGAATATTACTTTGAACGAATTATTCAGTTTACATACAAAACTGAGGACACATAATAACAAACAATCACTAAGTAATGCACTACATGAAAAACTGCTATTTTAAAGTAAAAGCATTGAATTCGTATTTCTTTGTAGGATTTATATAGATGATTGAAATAATAATTAAAAGGGCCAAAAAAATATTTTTTTTTTTTCAGTGTAAATTAAATTCTAACACTGTAATTCTTTTCATTTCAGGTGCATTTGACCTTGTTATACAGTAGTTTGTGTGCCATACAGCAGTGAGGGTAAACTGGGGTCAGGGGTCACAAAAAAACAATAACACAACACCAGAAAATCACTTAAGTAAATTAAAAAATTAAAAATGAATATAATGTAACTTAAAATAACTGCACATCTGGTTCGATTTTTGGAAAATAAAAAGTAAGTGCCCCTAAAATGCTGTAAATTTAGTGTATTACAGCTGCTATTGTTGCTATAAAAGCATTAAATGCTGCTGATAAAGTGTAAAAACTATTAAACTCAGGTGCATTTTAACCTTTTTATACAGTAGTCTGTGCGTCATGCAGCTTTAAAAGCATATAGAACAACACAAAACCAGAAAATCACATAAGTAAATAAATATATAACCATAAATATAAAAGTAGCTTCAAATAAATGCACATAAATCTCAGTTGTGTCAAAGCTTGAGAACATTTTCTCTAACTCTATCTGGCTGCATTTTTGGGAAATAAAAAGTAAGTGCCCTTAAAATGCTGTGTGTTAAAGTTAAAGTGTGTGTTAAAGTTAAGAGTACGCTGCAGTAAACAATAGTGTTTTTAGTCCTGATTTAAAGGAGCTGACCTCAGATCTACAGGTAGTTTGTTCCACAGGTGAGGAGCAGAATAACTGAAAGCTGCCTCACCTCTCATATATATTACAACAAGGGAAAACTGGGGTCACGGCTGCAAAATAAGAATAACACAACAGCAGAAAAAGTAAATAAAAAAAAAAAAACTGCACATAAGAATCTCAGTTGTGTTGAAACTTGAAAACATTTTCTCTTTTGGAAAATAAAAGAAAGTGTCCCTAAAATGCTGTAAATTTAGTGTTTTAAGGCTGCTGTTGTTGCCCTACAAGCATTTAATGCTGCTGATAAAAGTGTAAAAAGATGAGTTTGAGTCCCATAGAACTGCTAAATTGAATTATAACAAAGTAAAGCTATTCAATTCAGGTGTATTTTGTCCTTGTTATACAGTAGTTGATGTGCCATGCAGCTTTAAAAGCGTATATATTGCAACAAGGGTAAAGTGGGGTCACGGCTGCAAAATAAGAACAACACAAAACCAGGAAATCACATAAGTAAATAAACATATAACCATAAATATAAAATTACAGCAGCAAACGTAAAGTAAAAGCTTTATTTAAAGTCAGACTAAAATAATAAAAGTAAAAGTAGTACCTTCCTAGTGGTAACTAAAAATAAAAAATATATTCATATCCAATATTCTCGAGGGTTGACATTTGGAATTTGCAGTATTTCAATGAGTGCCCTATTAAGGGTTATAAACATATATATTACAACAAGGGTAAACTGGGGTCACGGCTGCAAAATAAGAATAACACAACAGCAGAAAAAGTAAATAAAAATGCAACTCATACAAACGGCACATAAGAATCTCAGCTGAGAGAAACATTTTCTCTTTTGGAAAATAAAAACAAAGTGTCCCTAAAATGCTGTAAATTTACTGCCTACAGCTCCTGTTGTTTCATACTGCTGATAAAGTGTAAAAGCTATTAACTTCAGGTGCATTTTGACCTTGTTAGACAGTAGTTTATGTGCCGTACAGCTTTAAAAGCATATATATTGCAACAAGGGTAAACTGGGGTCAGGGGTTGCAGACGGGATCAGTGAGCTCCTCGCCTCCAGCCGTGTCCGCCACCTCTCTTTATGCTCTTATAACAGCCCGGTGTTGTGGACAATTGCCTGAGGCCGGATGTAAGGAAGGTCCTGCCCTTTTACACCCTAAACCCTCTGTTATGACCGGCCACGACAGCGTCAGCACAGCCTATTGTGACCACCCTAATCTAGCCATTAGCCAATTAGGAAGTGACGGGCAGCCGTAATGCCCTTGCATTAGAGGGATGGATTAGTTTGCCATTCAGCGCCTGCCTGCCTGCCGCCTGTGGGCAAATGGAGCGATGGAGGACAGTGAACCGCTGCAGCCCAAAAAGCTGCTTCCACTGCACTTTGGCTGCACAGACGAGCGAGCGTGGCGATGTGCTTATTCACTGTTTTCACTGATGATGCGGAGCGGGGTCTTAATCAACTGTGATTACATATCATTTAGGCGGTAATAAAGTCTATTGAGCAGGGAGTGCAGAGGAGGCTGCTGTTTTCACTGAGCTGATGATGAAAGTTAATATCACTGCTTTGCACTCTAATCATATTGACACAGAATGTTTTGCTCCTGATGCAAAAACCTCACTTGGACCGGTCGTTTTTTTTTCCACTTAATGAGATTTCAGGTTCATTCAAGTTCAGGCAAGTTGGGTGAGAATGACTCGGTGTAGCTCCCCTGCTTATTGACAGCCAGTAATGTGGGATAGATTGGAGAAAGCCAGCCAGTGAACCACGCTCCCCGAGCCTGTTGGCCCTCCGCCGCCCTCCCCTGAATTCCATTAATAGCTGTGCCCTCCAGGAGGTGCTGGGTGCACCGCCTGTAACACAGCCAGAGATATTGATGACTGCATCCTGCCCCCAAGGAGAAAAGAGAGGGACGGGAGGAGAGTGGAGAGGGCTGATAAAAGAGTTGAAGTAAAGTAAAATGGGAAATGCATAGGAGGAATCATCACGGAGGCTGGAGGTATTATACAAGAAAGGTATAAATCTTCTGGCCGGGATAAAAAACACACAAAACTGACTGTAGTGTAGGGCTGGGCGGTAAATCGATATAAAAGATGTATCAATATATTTAGAAATATCTAAAAATATCAGCCTGTACATTAACTCTGACTCCAGCTTCTCAGTTTGGAAGATTTGCTGCTTTTTGTTGCCGTATCATATCAACTATTTGTATATTTTGGGGTTTCGGACTGTTGGTTAGGGCTGGGCAATATATCGATATAAAAGATATATTGATATATTTTTAAATGTGATATAGAATTAGATTATATCGCATATATTGATATAGTTCAATTCTTTTTCTTTCTTTATATATAAATGCTGCCCTTACTAGGGTTTGTCATATTTTGTTCTTTTGTAATGTTCGTATATATATACGAACATATATATATGTTATGTATATATATATGTATATATATATAATATATTCGTAAATATATTTGTTTCAGAAAAAGATTGACGTATTTTATTTCATAGGCTATTTTTATTTAAATGTGCACTTTGTGGAGCTTTGATCTGAAGAAAAGGTATTCCTGTTGTTATACAGTATTTATGTTCACTTAAATAAACGGTTTCAATAAACTACTTTTGACATGTCACATTTGGCTTTGACTTTGACTGAACATTTGCTTTCACTTTGCGATCAAAATATCAGGATATGTATATCGATATTCAGCCAAAATATATCGGGATATGACTTTTGGTTCATATCGCCCAGCCCTAACCATGGACGGGGGAAAAAAGTGTTTTTAGAACATTAAAGCAGATAAATAGATTCTAGTAGAAACCCAACATAGTGTGAACCTGAAAATGAGCACAATCGGTCCCTTTTAAACCTTATACCTGCTAAACATCAGCATTTAGTACCAATACCTCTTCCTAATACTGTAAAAAACCTTGATCCACGACCTTAAGTGTCACACAGACGTTTAAGCTAATTAAGTTTCATCTGAGTTCAACTTTGAGAACAGGATCATGTGACTTTGCCTCCACTGGGAGGTTCATACCTTTGGTCTATATCGCCCAGCCCTACTGTAATGTAACAACTAACCAGTAGATACACACAGTGTCCTCTATATAATTACTTTTAAAGGGACTAAATAGCTGAAGTGGATACATTGCAAGAAAGCAACTTACATCTTCTTTTCAGACTTAACAAATCTTTTTTATTTGTGTTTCCTCTCAGCAAATTATCTCTCATTGTTTGTTTTCTGCAAAACATTTTTGCATGATATTCCCTCTGCAACTGTTGCTTGTCAGCTCACAGCAGCCATAATGACAAATTCTGCAACAATGCTTCTCTGTTCTACCAGAAACTCTAATTGGGCATTTTTCCAAACTGAAACTTAATATCTCACAAATCCAAAACCACCATTTACTAATTGAAGGCTTGTGCAATCAAAGAACACTCATATGAGGATGTTATTACAGAGCTGCGAAAGCTCCTAATAGCTGGAAAAATCAGAGTGACACTGTTACTGCGAGCTCATGTAAGAAGATCAAGGAGCGCTGCTTGAAATCTAATTTATTCAAACACACATGTCAGAGTGAGGCCGGATCAGGAGGCTCGAAATCCTGCCAAACTACATCACGTAAGGACAGGTTGTAGCATCTGATAATATAAAATACCCTGTCAAAATGTGATAAGGCTTCCATGTTAACAGGCGGAAAAACGGTTGATGCAGTTGAACGATGTATTTCGAGGATGAAATTCTACATGGTGTAATATTTTCAGCATGTCGGTATGAATAAGTAATAATTTGAGCTTCTGTGTGTTTAGTCAGTGCACAGGTTAGAACGTGTTGCAATGATGTAATCTGATTACATTAAAGTTAGATGTGGAGTTTTTTGTTATATATGCATGCTCTCAGATTAAACATGTCGAATGCATTTTATCTGCAAAGCTGATATTGTACTGTTTACGTGCAGACCTCTTCTTCACTGCTTTTGTTTGTGTATTTCTCAGCACATTAGTACCACTGAATGTCAATTAGTGGAGTAGAGAGAGCAGAATTATGTGACAAGCAAGCTGCAACCTCCAGGCCTGAAAAGTGAAGCCTTAAACCTGCATTCTATCTAAAGGCCAGCAGGGGGCGACTCCATCGGTTGCAAAAAGAAGTCAGTTTGTATGTAAGTCAATTGCAAAATTACCCTACTTCTCACTTGATTTATCACCTCAGTAGACACTTCCCAAATAAGGTTATGGTTATGAAGTGCCTAAAACCTGCATTCTATTTAATGGCCAGCAGGGGGTGACTGCACTGGCTGCAAAAATAAGTCAATTTGAATGTAAGTCAATAGCAAAATGACCCTAATTCTCACTTGATTTATCACTTCAGTAAACATTTTCTGAATTAGGTAATGGTTATGAGGTGCCTATAACCTGCATTTTATCTAAAGGCCAGCAGGGGGCGACTCCACCGGTTGCAAAAAGAAGTCGGTTTGTATGTAAGTAAATCATAAAATGACCTGACATCTCACTTAATTTATCGCCTCTGTAGACATTTTCCGAATAAGGTTATGGTTATGAAATGCCTAAAACCTGCGTTCTATCTAATGGACAGCAGGGGGCGACTGCACTGGCTGCAAAAAGAAGTCAAATTTGTATGTAAGTCAATAGGAAAATGACCCGACATCTCACTTGATTTATCACCTCAGTAAACATTTTCTGAATGAGGTTATGGTCTCAATCTCTAGTTTCAAGTCTTCGTCAGCACAGCATGATGTTCATTTTATAAGTTATGGTCCCATTTGGAGAAAAAACGAAGACTCCTGATCCGTTCTGGTTGCAAAAAAACAAAACTGAAGGCATCAAAACTGGAGTCGACAAACTAATTGTTTGTCCACTGATCTCCACAGTCTATTAAATGTAATTACCAAACAAAACTGCTTATTTCTTAATAATAAGAGGTGATCTTTGCTTGAGTTGAATCACAGAAGGATATTCGAACCCTGTTTCAATGCAACATAGTGAATAAATTGGAACAAACACAAAACAATATCTACTTTATAATTCGTTATATATGAAGATGTGACTCACTTTGTAGGTTAAGAGATGTCCTAACACAACCTGTGTTTTAACATAATGTCAAAAACAAACCCTAGTTCAATATTAATCAAAATATCAATTAAAACCTCTTTTTCAAGAGTGACCTGACCAGGACGGCAGCACAAAAGTAAAATGGTTACGCAGAACACACAAGACACAAATAAAATTCAGTCACACACTACAAGAAAAACAAGAGTTGGATTATATGATTATATGATTCCACAGTGCAATCATAAGATCCAATAGAGCTTATTTCTAAGTGTGATGCTCGCACATTATGCCAGTTATATTCAGTCACAACATTTGTTCGGTACATTACTAGCTTCTACCATGCAAGTGTGAGTATGCAGCAAGGATGCAATCTAAGTGATCACACAAATAAGCACTACAGTGATCACAAACACCACAGAATTATTAGGAAATCAGTAAGATGAGTAAAAAGTAAAAAGATTACTGAATTGTCTATTTCTGCAGTCATTTTCATTCAGATGAAAGTGTGCAAAAAAACTTTCTTCACAAGTTTCACTAGAAAGTGGGATTGCCACATTAGGTTAAAGCCACTGTGAGATATTATGATGTTAATCATACTGTAATCTCAGTTAAGTTAGGGAGAGTAGCCAGGAACAAGAAAAAGGCTGCTGAGTTGACTTCTGGCCAGAGCCAAAAAATATCAGTCAATCGACATAAAATTAATTTAGCAGCCATTTAAAAAATGTTTTAATTAAGCCTGGAAATCTGTTTTCAAGCTTAATTGCTGTACATTAACTCTGAGTCCAGCTTCTCAGTTTGGAAGATTTGCTGCTTTTCATTGTCATTTCATAGCAGTGAGCAGTGGTAGAAAGTACATTTACTCAAGTACTGTACTTAAGTACAATTTCGAGGTACTTGTACTTTACTTGAGTATTTCCATTTTATGTAACTTTATTCTTCTACTCCACTAGTTTTGAGGTAAAATTTGTATTTTTCACTCCACTACATTTAGCTGACAGCTTTAGTTACTTTTCAGGTTGAGATTTCACATGAAAAACATGATAAATTTAAAGTAATTACACATGTTTTTTAAATTAGACCTCATAACAGTATATTTAGTTAAAATGCTGCTTACATAAATGCATCAATAATAATATTTTAATATATTTGAAATATGTTAGAAAGTTGGAATATATATATATATATATATATATATATTTACCTCTTTCCATAACATAATTGTGACAATGTGATTTTTTTCTTGACAGATAAAGTGTATATCTTCTCAAATCTCTTCCAAACATATCACAATGAAAATTAAACCACAATTAACAGAGGATTGTGTCTAAAAACTAATTCCAACTTTATAATATAAAGCGTATAAAACAATCTGAGTGGGTCCATTCTGCATAACGAGTACTTTTACTTTTGATACTTTAAGTACATTTTGATGCTGATACTTTTGTACTTTTACTTCAGTAAATTTTTAATGATGATTTTTACTTGTGGTGGAGTAATTTCACAGTGTGGTATTAGTACTTTGACTTAAGTAAGAGATCTGAATACTTTTTCCACCACTGGCAGTGAGTTGAATATTTTGGGGTTTTTGACTGTTGATGAGACGAAAAAAACAACAATTATTTGGTTAATTGAGATAATAAATGGCAGATCAGTCCATAATTGAAGTAATGATATAGTTGACTAGTTGCAGCTCTCCTTCTGACATCAACACATGCAGCTACTATCTCCCATATCCTCTAGTTAACCCTCTGGAGTCCATCTATTTATTGAAAATACACGTTTTATTTACAAGAATAACATGTAGACAAGCTGAGAAAGCCAGCTGAAAGTTCAATCATAGGAGCTTTCACAGTGTGTCATTTATGTTTCTAGACCATTTTTAAATTGTGAATTTTCTGTCTACAATGAAAACTATTACTATTTTGAATTTACATGGAAATACTTTTTTGTAGTTTTATCATTTATTATTTTTTCTGCTGTTTTTGTGTGTATGAATGGTAAAAATAAATAAATAAATAAAAATGGTACATTTCCATAGAAACCTGTGTCTTTTGTTTGTATTTTCAGTTCCTGGCAGCTTTATACTTAAATAAAATGAAAAATCTGACTGATAGCCAAGTTTGTGTGGAGAAAAAGGACCCATGCATGTGATGTAAGGACAGACTGAAAGATGCTGAACAGAGACAGAAAGGAATGCATAGGAAGTTGACAAATTTTAACCAGAATATCCTGGACTTCAGACGTTTAATGGCCTGTAATGATACTTTCATTTTAAACTGTTGATGCTGAGCGTAGTCCCCTGCTCGGTGCAGATGTGAGCCTCTCTGCAGCCCATGCACAGCAGCCAAAACACTTACGAGGGTGATAAACTAGCACAGAGTCTATGACAGTGGCAGATCGGCTTGTCATTGCACAGAGCGCTGTGTATTGATTAAGTGCTGCATCAAACACATTGGAGACCAGACGTGGTGGTGAATCCCAAAAAAGTGAAGCCTTTTATTCAGCGTTCTATGCCGATTTCCTATTTATTTATGTGGAAATAACCACATGTTATGCATGTTCACTATGTTCTACTGTTTACATCTTGGCGTATACATCTCAACAGTGATGCAATGTAACTAAGTTAATTTACTTAATTTAGAAACACAGCAAGCATTAAATAACATAGAAATGAATGCAGGTCATTTTGACCCATGTTGTGCATTAGAAGGGGTGTCAATATGGTGTGGTGGTATTGTAAACTGTCATTTTGAATGAAAAATCTCATAAAAAGAGTTTTGGAAAAAATAAACCAAAAAAATAATACAGCACTAAAGGCAACAGATCTTTGGCTTTATTCTGTGATAACTATCATTTACATATTCATATTCTTATTTCAAGAGATGGACTACATGCTGTCAAGGAACTTTCCTCAGTTCTTGTTTTGCTGTGCAAACTTTTATTCGGGCGTATTGTGTGAAGCACTTTGTGTTACATGTTATTTGTACACTGAAAAAAAAGATTTTTTGGCCCTGTAATTATTATTTCAATCGTCTATATAAATTCTACAAAGAAACACGAATTCAGTGCTTTTACTTTAAAATAGAAGTTTTTCATGTAGTGCATTACTTAGTGATTGTTTGTTATTATGTTTCCTCAGTTTTGTATGTAAACTGAATCATTCGTTCCAAGTAATATTCACTAAACCAGTTCAGTTGATATTTCCAAGTAAAATGTAATTGAGAGACATCAGTGAATCTGCAATTTACTTGTGTCTTTTCATTAAAAAGTGGATCTATTAAATAAATATTACTTAGAAACAGCCTGAGTAAAGACATTTACAAACACTTTCTGGGGTACAAACATCACCGGAAAAACAGAGGATTAATGTTCCAATAGTAAGACAATTTACATTGCAGTGCACACAAAGAGTCTGGTGGCTAATGGTGCGTTCAAGGTCTGCACGAATGTCAGAATTTTTGATGTTGTATCAAGCTCAAAGTTACGACTTTCAGTGTAAATTGAACACACCTTACACATTATGGTAAGAAGGTGTTAGAACTGCCTTCAAATTAAAAGCAAACACAAAAGAAACATAAAAAAGAGAGATTACAGTTTTGTCAGACCAAAAATTAAGGTCTTTGTCCCTGTGTGCATTTGCAAACTGTAATCTGTCTTTTTTATGTTTCTTTTGGAGTAATGGCTTCTTCCTGGCAGAGTGGCCTTTCAGCCCATGTTGGTACAGTACTCGTTTCACTCTGGATAATGACACACTCTTACCAGCTTCAGCCAGCATCTTCACAAGGTCTTTAGCTTTTGTTCTTGGGTTGATATGCACATTTTGGACCAAAGCATGTTCATCTCTGGGACACAGAGCCCGTCTCCTTCCTGAGCGCTATGATGGCTGGACATTCCCATGGTGTTTATACTTGGGTATAATTATTTGAACAGATGAATGTGGCACCTTCAGGCATCTGGAAATTGCACCCAAGGATGAACCAGACTTGTGCATGTCCACAATTATCTTCCTGATATCTTGGTTGATTTCTTTTGACTTTCCCATGATGTTACACAAAGAAGCAGTGTGTTTCAGGTGTGCCTTAAAATACATCCACAGGTGTGTCTCGAATTAACTCTAATGTTGTCAATGAACCTATCAGAAGCTTCCAAAGACATGACAGCATCATCTGGGCTTTCCCAAATTGTTTCAAGGCATAATAATGTTAGTGTATGTAAACTTCTGACTTTGAAGAAAGTAATAAAAAATTGTCTAAAAAAATCCTTCTCTCATTATTCTGGCATTTAGTAAATAGAAATAATTTTGGTAATCCTAACGGACCTAAAACAGGAAAAGTGATTGTCTGATTTCATGTCAGACAGTGAGAAAAAAAGCATATGTGTCTTTTTATATAGTGTATGTAAACTTCTGGTTTCAACTGTAGCTTTCAAAAGAGCTAAGAGCACATGGATGTGTTAGCAGAATCCACCACAGAATTTACAAGAATACTGTCAAAATATGATACCTTAAATAAAACATAGAAGAACCCTTATCCTCCTTTACAATAATACATTAAAATATGCAATGATTAAGATGGAATAGTGGCATTGGAAAGTGCGAGAGGCACCAAATTCAGGCTTTTCTGCAAAAATGCTCTCAGTGGGAGCATGCCCCCGGACCCCCCTACTTTGTTCAGGTCCCCCCATCATAGTCTCGGAAAATCTTGTGGGAAACACTGGGTCTTAAGGCTTGACAGACTGGACAGACAACAAATTGCCCAGCAGTATGTTTAGAGTAATGAAAGTTGTTTGGCTGCACTGGAAATTTCATGTACAAACTTCTTTTTATTTATGTAAATATGTTGGTTGTTGTTTAAAAATGTTTAAATAAAACACATTTGGTAAAGGCATGGAATGAAAAAATGACTCATTGAGTTGAATTTTCAAATTCAAATTTCATTTGCTCACAGATTCGTCCCCCCACTTCAAAAATCCCATCTGTGCCCCTGTGAAAAGTGCTATAAAAATAAAGTTTGATTGACTGATGTAACTAGTGTTTTAGTGAAATTACCACACTGAGGCCATATTGTCAAATTTTCAACTGTCTGCATTTTTCCATTTGATTTAGAAAATTGCAATTAAAAGCTAATTTTGACTGGAAAGGGGACATGAGCCACTGTGACACCTCTAAAACTGCCTTTTAAAACAAAAAAACAAAAAGTTTTACACCATTTTGGAAATAATCCATGCCAAAACATAAATGTAAGCCATTTTTTCAGATTATTCTGACACCACATGAATGCAGCACAAACGTCTTGTTTGCAATGTTAACAAAAGTGAAAAAATGATTTGAAGCCTGACATTCAGGCCCTATCCCACACATGATACAGTACGCAGCCAAGATAAATATACATAGTGTAAAAACAACCTACCCCTACACAGGGATGTCATCATGGTATCTGTTATCATTGAGAATTGAATCAGAGCTCCTCTATTCTGTCTCTCTCGTGGGAAGATGTGAAAGACTCCTTTCATCACATCTCAAGCTCCCTCTATTTCTTCTTGCTCCTCCAGCATGCCACTAAAAGAGATCGCCTTTGGTCTTGCTCCGCATCCCAACTTCCATGGGAATCAAAGCCCTCATGTTTGCAAGGGGGGAGGAGGAGAAATAAAAGAAGAAAAAAAAAGGCAAACACCCTGATAATTCAGAGCTGTGGAGGAGAATCTTGACAGGCAGCAGCTGAGCGAGCGTTAACGCCGACCGAATTTAATCTGGAGAGATCCCCCGAAAAATATCAGAGAAAACAAAAAAAGGCCGTTTCATTTTCTCAGCAGCTACTCCAATATTTTCCCCCTCTGAATCCGGGGAGGACTGCACATCCACACGCACGCACAACGGGCAGGTACAAAGCAGCGAAGAGGAGAAGAAGAAGAAGAAGAGCGGGGAAGAGAAAGCGAGGGCAGAGATATAGAGAGATTAAGGGAGAGCTGATGTCATCCGTTTGGATATGTGGCCCTGGGGTGGGTGTTTTTCAGGGTGTGTGTGTGTGTGTGTGCAGTGATCAGGGATGTGAACGTGCTGCTTTGTCAGCCTAATCCCCCCGCAGCCAGGGCCGCGCCGCTCGGCCACATTACCACCCAGTGACACAATCTGTTTGTCAGGACGGCCCCCGCGAAAGCTTTTATTCTTTAATAACGCCCCGTCACGACTGCTTATCAGCAGCCTCAGAGCCCCGCGTCCCACCAGAACAACAACCCGACACGTATCTCATCAACCCGCGCCTCAACTCCGCTCTCGACCCGACACCGGGGACCCTCCCAGTCCTCCGGTGTCAACAGCCGCCACGTCAGGAGCTGTTCGGCCAATTTGTGTGTTTCCAGCGTCCTCTCCGGATCAAGCGACGGCTCTGAACCGCCGGCCCCGGGCGGGTCACACAGGCTGGAATAATCATCAGACTCGGCGTGGCGGTAATCACCTCATACCGAGACCTCTTGGCCCTTTAATACCAGAAGCTAAGCTATCTCATACTGCCATCACCTCTGCCCCGCTCCTGCTATTGGACCTACAGCAGCTCTGTGTGTGTGAGAAATGTGTGTAAAAGCTCTTTGTGAGCTGCACCTCGACTGTTAGAGCAACAGGAGATTACAGCAGCATGGAATATGCCATTTTCCCTGTGTCGCTTAATGTCCCCCAACCCGCCTCCCGGTCGTTTGACCTTTTGGCCCCCAGGCCGTTGTGTCACTAAGACTACAACTGTCACAATCATAGATATCTATGAGAAAGGCTAGATGGCTCGAGGCGGACTCACCAGCGTCTGTATACGTAGGTAGAGCAATAGCTATAGGCCTGTCTTTTTTTTTTGTCTTTTTATGTCTTTTTTGGTCATTTTACGTCTTTTGTTTCTTTTTTGTGTCTTTTTTTGGTATTTTTTGGGGGGGTAATTTTGTGTCTTTTTTGTGTCTATTTTGTCTTTTTTTGTGTCTTTTTTGAATCTGTGGTTATTTAAATGCTACATGAACAATAGACTGATATTATGAGTGGGCCAGCTGCCTGTGGTAAGATGGCGAGGACGTCGCTCTCCATTGGCTAACAGGGTGCGTGAGCCATCTAGCCATCTATGGTCACAGTTAACAAATCCCATGACCCAAGAAAAAACAAAAACAAAACAAAAGCAGACTTTGTAGCCTTTCTGACATTACTGGCAAGACGATTAATTTTACCACGTTGGAAATCATCCTCTCCACCCTCATACAAGTCCTGGATCATAGACGCCCTTCATTTTAGTAGGCTACAAAAGCTCATAGATAGTCATAGATAAAAAATTAAAATTAAACAATACACAGATCGATTAAAAATTCAACGTGCTCAACCAAATTCTTAACGACCATTAATCAATCATAGATTAATTATTCCCATCAGACAAAATGAAAAAATATATCGTGATCATTTTTTTTTTGCCATATCACCCAGCCCTACTTCCAACAAGCTTCGATTGCAGTAAAAAGGAGTCTAGTCTCAGGTTGGGATATATATTGCATACAAAATATAACTTTTTTGTGAATCTGAAACAGGAAAAGTGTGAATTATTTGGGATATACTGACAACTATCAACTATGGCCTAAATTTCACATATAAGAAGCAAAGATGTGAAGTTATAGAGGCGTTCGAAGGCAGTTTATAAACCTTTCTCCACAATGGAGAGAGGAGAAACAGGAAATCGTTGGAAAAGAGTAAGTTTGGCCTCATAAATCAGAGCAGAAGCTGTAAGTAAAAAGACAAAAGGTCTCTATTTCTTTCTCTGTCGCAACAAGCTGCCCCTGCATTGCAATTAAACTGACAGTGGGGAGAATGACCTCAGCTGGTGAAAGAGATTTTTGCCGGGACCTTTTCCTTTCTAACTACAAGTGCTGTTTGTGCACGCTGTGTCGGCGCAGTGAGACTTAAAGAAGCTCTAATGATGGCGCCTGGGATAAATTAAAGCATAAAAGCTCATGTGGCCTCGCGGGGAACAAAGTTGACACCTGAAAGAACAAGCATCGATTTTGTTGTCAGTGTTGCTTTCAAGCATCACAGGTTTTTTCACAACTCAAATAAAATTCCCTCCAAAGATGTCCGAAGGATCCAATCTAATACAGATCCATGAATAATGAATAGTTCAAATTATTCATAAATTCTATCCTCTGTTACTTGCTCAAGGCGAAAAGAAAAAAAAGAAAAGAAAAAAAGAGTTCCTGGAAGCTTCCAGAGTAACGCTTGGAGTAAACAATGGTTTGTTGAAAAATGCTTCCATAAATAATAATGAAGGTTGTGTTGAGATGGAGCCGTTTCTCTGAAGGTGGACTGAAGGATGGAGAGTCAGGAGAGAAATGAACTCAGGGCACCGTCTCTTTACTGTGTGTCCACAATAATTACTGTGCTGAAGAGTAATGCAATGCTTTATTTTGAATGAAATAGGTCTGTTAGTTACGAGAGGTCATTTCTTCTGCTAACAGACGCAGAAATGAATTTACTCAGCATGAAGGACTCAGAGGGAAACATGTATTTGTTATAACTAACCAAACTGCTGCAGGAAAAACTGAAGATTGTAATCATCAGTGATGGAACCAAATCATCACTAAACAACGTTCATATCGAGGCTACACAATTACCTGCTGGTACTTTTCCCTGTTGTTTATCTTTGAAGCTGAATTGATTTTTGTTTCACAGACTCTAAAAATAGAAATTCTGGTTTCATTTGGTTCTTATTTTTGGGGTTATGACAACCATTCATTCATTGTCCTTAACCACTTAATCCAAACTCATTTATTCACCCTGGACAGGGTTCCAGACTATCACAGGGCTGACACAGTGTTTCCACTGAGTACTTTTTGGAAAGCGGCTGAGTGTTTTGGCTCCGCCCACTAGTTAGTTCCCCTTGGCCTCTGTTCCCATACAAGTACTTTTGGAGCAGTAACGGGTTGTGTATGGACCCAATTGCAGCACACGGGACACCGGGAACACTTTGCACTTTGAACAGCTTGAATGTAACAAAGTCTCTTAACAAAGTCTCTGGCAGCAAAGCTGGTTCGACTGACAGGGAAACTCCAAGTCAGGGTCAGAAGGCTGGTGAGTTTACCGGGGGTCAGGCAAGACAGGGAGATCAGAGGCAGGCAGGGTCGGCAACAGGAAATCAGTCCGAGGAAAATCGCTGGAAAGTCTGTCATTGAAGAGCTGAGAACAATCTGGCAGTGAGTTTGTGTGAGGCAGGAGTCTTTACAGTGGCTTAATTAGTGATCAGAGGCAGCTGAGTGAACAGGTGAAGAGAGTCTGGCTGATGAGGAGGGAGTGGCTGACAGGTGGAGTGAGGAGGAGGCAGGCTCAGTGGAAAATTACTGGGAGACAGAGCTGAACTGTGACTGTAGTGGCTAACCAACAGAGTTCAAATGTGACAACAGACTGATGCGGAAGCAGTTTTGCCACCTTCACGACTGTGTTGCTATATTTATCAACTATTCAGACCCCTCTGGAGACTCTTTTTCAAGAAAGTGACTAGTGACAAATCTAGTGACTTTTTCTGGTGTTATTGGAGACTTTTGGAGACTTGTTCCTGCTCTTCTTAAGGAGTACCAGGTGCCGTCCCAAAGCACTCACAATCGGCCCAGAGCGTCATTGCAGTCTCTCCCAGCTGCAGTCAGAGCAGGAGATGTTAACCCCTCAGCATCCAGTCTGCAAATGAATCACGCATGCGCATATTTGTTGCCTCAACCGTATCAGATCAGCGTCGACTAGTTAGTAGCGGCTCAGAAAGTACCTTGAAGTGAGGCGGATCACTAGAGGGAAAAGTACCTAATGGAAACGCGCCTGTAGACTCTGTTTACACTTGGTTTTAAATGTGACTTGGGCGATCAGATCACAAGTGGTCAGCACTAAACAGGGTCTGGTCAGGTTTTATTCTTGAAATGAGTTACAAAGTGAATGGGGAATATGGTAAAGACATTGACAAGGGTAGAAATAATAATTTTAACCTGTACAAATCTCCAATTTTACCTCTAGATATTCAACCAGCCTGAGGAAGGATCATTTTATTTCTTCTCAAATCAGCGCAAAACAGTTTTTAACATGCAAACTCCACACAGAAGAGCTGCAAACTGGAATGTAGTTAATAGTCCACTTGTCAATCCCATGATTTCTTGGGTTGAGTTTGTCGACCAATCAGTGGCTGAGTTCTTGACTGGGCATGTGTGTGACAGCTCTAAGCTCGAACACATCAGGCGTTGGAATAAAATGAGATTTGTGATGATGACAGTAATGGGCCCAGCCCCAGGTATCACCTGGCGGCTGTGTTGAGATTATCATTAGTGGAAGTTATTACTTGAGCTGTTGGTTATCAACGTCCCTGACAGCCAAAGGAAATAGTTTGACACATTGAGAAATATTTTTCTACTGATAGTTAGAGTGAGAAGATTAATACCAAAAGACTGGAAACAGGGAACTTAATCTCCCAACCAGCACCTCTAAAGCTCAGTAATAAACACGTTGTATTCAATGTATTTAATCTGTACAAATAATAACCTTTATTACCCACAGTAAATCCATAACATGTTTTCACACTCCATTTATTACATGGATTCCACAAACAAAAGTGAAAGTGAAGCCAATGCAGAAGTGCGTTAAACCTGCATTTTTTCTTATGGCCAGCAGGGGGCGACTCCACTGTTTGCAAAAATAATTCCAATTGAATGGAAGTCTATGTAAAATGAGCCTGCTTTTCACTTGATTAATTACCTCAGAAAACATTCTCATAATGACTTTATGGCCTCAATTAAACGTTTCAAGTCTTCTTCAATACAGCATCAGGTTCATTTTGTAAATGATGGTTCTATTTAGAGTAAAATAGACGATAAAGCAGGGTATGCTTTAGGATTGACAGGCGCCACAAAGGTGGTGTCCTTGGAAAAAGGACAATAAAGAAAAAGGAAAATAGTGTGCTTTGAATATATGGCACACTATACATTAAAGTTGGGTTTAATTAAAAAACTTGGGTTTAAAGGGCAAACTTGCTGATGTGAGTCATCTGAGTTTGATTATTAAGCTCCAAGTCAGATATATTGTTGCTTTCAGAGAAATATGAGCTGAAATTATGAATTGCAGTCTAAAAGTCAGCATTAATTACACTAATCTATATTTGATGAGCAGTGCATATGCTACACAAACCATCTCTGTCTCTTTGGAGAGTATACTGATGGAAATATTAGCCAAAAACATTAAAATGAAACCCACATTGTACTGTAATAAATTGGAGTAAAATGTGTATCCCTCCCTCTTTTCTATCATGTTTGTGTTACTTCAAAAGCTGTAATTTTCTCCGATGGCCAAGAACCCAGACTGGATAATGATCAAAAGCTACATTTTTAACTTTGTTAGACATGACTTCCTCGGCAGTGAGAGCACAGCGACTTCTAACTAAATGAACTTTTCAAATCAAATAAAAGATCAAATAAAACAGCAGTGCGTGCATTCACATGCTTCCTGTTTCTGAGTCTCTCTCAACTCCCCCTCCCCCCCCCCTCTCTCCATCTCACCCTGTCACTCTCTTCCATTCCCTCTTTGATACGAGCGTCCATTAATTCAGGATCCAATTACTTGGATCGCTCCGAGGCCCCTCCCACTCGCCATCCATCTCCGACGGCTCGGCCAATGGACGACTCTCTCAGCGCGACAGATCAAATTCCGCCTCCACAAATAATCCCTTACTAGAATGATGCTGCCAGCGCCGCACAAACTTTAATTGGATCCTTTTAATAGTGCTCACTATGGCCACTTTCAGCCATGTAATTAGGTTTCTCTTCCTATAGAGTTTAATGGTTGAGGGGTGAGTGGAGTAAGAGGGAGGGAGAGTGAGAGGGTAAAAAAGGCCAGAGTTTCAGTTTTACACTAGGCTTAATCCAATTTCACCCACAGAGAAATCATCTCATGCCGTATATACTTTTTCAATGGGGGTTTTATGGGCCACCATAAAAACCATAGACTAGTGTTGAATATCCAGCCTCATTGATTTTTTGGCTGTGAGCAAAGTGGCCCTCCCTTGCTCTTCTTTTTGGCCTACACCTGTTCCAACTGGCTCCCCTGACTAATGCAAAGCTCCACATGGAAAGGGGGAAAAAAAAAAAAAAAATCCCTAAACGCCGCCACCAAAACTCCCCGAACAGAATGCAAATGACAGGATTTCTGGAATGATTAATTTCTGCCACTTGTGAGGCGATTAGGGGGAGTCAATCAAATGAATAATATATGTATAAGAACTCTATCAAAAGGCAGTGGCACAGTCACAGGGATGAATGGATGATGGGAGAACAGTAAGCAGCTTAATGACAATAAATACAAAAAGACACACCCTCGGGGGATAGAGAGAGAGAGAGAGAGAGAGAGAGAGAGAGAGAAGAGGAAGAGAAGAGGTTGGATGGCGGTGCACAGTAGATGGATGGGTCACTCATCTGTCCAGGTGAGAAAGGACATTCTGTAATTCGAGGTGACTGCTCTGACAGTTCATACCTCAGCAGCAGCCAAAAAAAAAAAAGTGTTTGTTTACACCTGAAAGTCGATTCCGAACTGCTCATCATGAAGACGAATCATCTTGCCCTTAAAAATGCCCGGCACTAAAACAACAGCAGGGCCGTCCATCACCGCCCACACAGCTAAACGATTAGACAAATCATTAACCTAAAGGTGTCTGACGCAAAGTTGTCATGACATTAGTTTCTGACATGTAAATACAAAGTTACAAAGTTATATCTAGTAGTGGAAAAGAATGGAAAAGACACACATATATTGATGCCTCTCTCTCTTCAGTTAACCCATAAGAACCAATGGTGACATCTGTGTAAAAACACTTTAAATCTTCTAGATGATGATCTTCTAAGTAACATATTGGCTCTTAATTAGTCATTATTAAGTACTTATTAATGCCTTATTGTACATGGCCTTATTATACAACCAGTAAGCCATTAACTAAGAGTTTTCCTTAATAACCTCAGAATTATTGCTAATTAGTAAGTAAGGAAGTTGTTGTATAAGAGTTACGATCTTAGTCACTCACGTCAAAGGTCTGGAGAAGGTGGCTATTTGCCGTTTCCATGGTTTCATTCACTGCTATGTAGAGACTTACAAAGTCCATACAAAGTAAAACATATTAAGATCATAACTCATATACAACAACGTCCTTACTTCCTACTAATAAGCAATAATTCTGAAGTTATTGAGGGAAAACTCTTAGTTAATGGCTTACTGGTTGTATAATAAGGCCATGCAGAATAAGGCATTAATAGCTACTTAATAATGACTAATTAAGAGCCAATATGTTACTTATTTGCATGCTAATAAGCAACTAATTAATGTAGAATATGTATTCCCTAATATAAAGTGTTACCCATGCTTTATATAACGCTTTATATCACACTTTAAGTCACACTTTTGATCAAGCTTTACGTCACAATTAAAGTCATGCTTTCATCAAACTTTATATGATGCTTTATGTCACGCTTTATGTCACACTTTTTATCACGCTTTATATCATACTTTACATCATGCTTAATATCATGGGCTTATGTCACGCTTTACGTCACGCTTTATGTTGCTACGTAACTACTCTATTTTAGTCTTTTGCATGAATGAAAGTGTCATTTTAAGGGTGCCGTTATTGGTACTGCTACCGTAAAGTAAGCTTAACGTCTCATATAAAAACTTTACCACTGAATCTATATTGTGTTAATTTTTGAGGAAAAGTCTGCATACCTTAAAAAATGCTGAATTTTCCTCATTCTTGTTAGTAATTTATGAAGATCTGCTGACACTGATTTATGCAAAAAATCCAATGAAAACAATCAGTAGATAGAGCCATATGCAGCTCCAAACACAAAAAAGACTACAAAGCAGCAGTTGCAGCGTATAACTGAGGGGAAGGGAGTGTGTGTGTGTGTGTGTGTGTGTGTGTGTGAGTGTGTGTGTGGTGACTCCAGCTGAACATATGCGTCTCTGGGACTCAGAGGAGAGAATTGTCAACCACCTGTGTGTTTCTACTACCTCAAGAATGCCAAGTGGCATCTGTAATAGAGAGGAAGCCTGAAATCTGGAACAAGAAACAAGAAGACGGAAGAAGAAGAAGAATGGCAGCGAGACAAAAGATCTTTACACTTTTTTTCCCAGCGATGCAAAGCGTTCACATTCACCCTCCTGCCACAACATTGAAAAGCATTATAAGGTTACAATGTATGCCATAAAACATACGGCAGCATAAAATCACCAGCACGACCATCTGGCTGCAGCTTAATTAAATACACTTAATCACATTGGAGCATATGCAACACATTCGTATGCCGCGGCGGTGTGGCGGGGAGGGCGCGACGAAAATAAAAATCCATTTTGATTAAGACAAAAGGACAATTTCTGAGTGGCACGAAACATCATTACAGCCACAGTGGCGGAGCGTTACGAAACGGCGGCGCTCAAAGTGATTCATTCATCACTCCTGTTATGGTAACCTTTCTCCGGCTCCCACCTGCTGGAAACCTTGCGCGTTAATTCTGCCTCCTTGTGTTAGCGCTAATGACGGCTGAATGGAGAGCATGGGCCGCACATGTGTCGACTCCGTGAATCACACACACTCCAGACGAGGACAATGAATGTATGTACGAGTTCAGAAAGGTTACAGGCAAATGAGTATAGTGTGTAAGCGGGGGAGGAAAGGCTTTAAATATAGGATTTTTATTATTGTCAGGGTATGTAGGTCGGTGCAGAAATCGGTACGCAGGGGGATAAATGATTGTATGGTAAAGGAAGTCGTTGTTCAAATCGACTGCGGGGAAGTGAATTATGCTGAAGTGTTTAGGAGGTTTTTCAAAGACGTCAGGACATTTTAATGCGTCTTTGAAAGCCTATAGTCCAGTTATCCTATTATTTTTCTAAACAACACTTTTTCTTTGCTTTTCAGTGGTGGAAAAGTATTAAGATCCTGGCTATGCTGCATTTCATGTTGTGAAAGTGTTTTATGCTCATGTTGCTTAGGTTTTTTTCATTGTTTTTTCCTCCTTTCCTCTCCTCACGCGTGCTGTATTTCTCTCTTTTCTCTCCCTGTCTTCCTGTCCTGTTCACCTCTGTCATATTGTTTGTGTGTGTAGTATACGTTTGGACGGGATGATGGCTAATTTTTTTTTTTTTTTACTTTGCAGCGTTATTTCAACAATGTCCTGACACGATATCCTGATGCACATGGTGCCTATATATTCCTTAGATCTTGATATTTAGTTAAAAAAATACTGAAGGCCCGCTGCCTGTCGGAAAACTACTGCCACCAAAATATTGTGATGCTGTATCGATTCATCCTTACTTCTAGCTACTACAGCAATATCTTGGTCGAATTCAATTCAGTATATTCAAATACATTTTTGTGGATTTTACTTGTGCATGGAGCTTTTGGAGCGACACAGACAGGCTGCAAACTGTCTCAACTGCTCTGACTTGAACAGACACATGTTGGACTGGTAATGATAAAAGTGTTGAAGTTGGGCTGGGCGACATGGACCAAAAGTCATATCCCGATATATTTTGGCTGAATATCGATATACGATACATATCCTGAA
The DNA here is from genome assembly GCF_030273125.1 of Centropristis striata. Lineage (NCBI taxonomy): Eukaryota > Metazoa > Chordata > Actinopteri > Perciformes > Serranidae > Centropristis > Centropristis striata. Next base: position 24,861,291 of record NC_081538.1, on the reverse strand, counting down.
AAATTTCATCACAAAGTGAGAACAAATGTTCAGTCAAAGTCAAAGCCAAATATGTCACACGTAGTTTTATTGAAACCGTTTAACATAAATACTGTATAACATTTTTTTTATTTTTTTTTATCAAAGCTCCATAAAGTGCACATTTAAATAAAAAAATACCTTAAATAAAAGCTGCAACTTGCCTGGAGCAAGGATCACAGTGCACAATTTGAACTACATCGATATATGCGATATGGTCTAATTCCATATCACAGTTAAAAACACATTGATATATCTTTTATATCGATATATCGCCCAGCCCTATGTTGAAGTCTCCTCCGGTATTTAAAGTCCTGTTTGAGTTATTGGTGGTCTCTCTTCTCAGTGGATCATTAAACCTTCTCCTGAATCAGCAAATCGGCATTCCACAAATGATCCCAAATTGCCACTTAATTATATTGACATTAGCTCTATCATCACTGTGTATGAAATGTATTAATGGCTCATAAATTACAGACTTGTTGATCGTCTTTAAAAGGAAAGGTTTGCTGGTAGATAAAAAATAAATACAAACACATATCATGGTTTGAAAAAAAAATCCATAATCATGACCTCCTGCTGTATTCACTATATGGAACCCCTGTGAGCATATATGTGTGTGTGTCAATAGTGTATGAAAACTAGAGCTGTGTGTGTGTGTGTGTGTGTGTGTGTGTGTGTGTGTGTGTGAGATAACCATGCAGCGTGCAGCTTAGTGTTCACCTATCTAGCCCGCCCCTGCGTGGAGCCGATGGAAGCCCCTTATCACGGACCCTCAGAGCCCTACATCCCTCAACTCAAACCGCCTGCAGAAAGCCAGGAATAAATAAATAAAATATGCAGGAAAAAGGAAGCAAAATATCCTCCCAGAAACTGATATTTCTCCTCCCCGGAGATGTGGCATCCATTCTTGTTTGTTTGTTTGTGAGTGTGTCTGCCCGGACCCCTTAATGTCCCGGACGGGTAGAAATGAAAGACGGTTACAGAAACTTAAAGAGGATGAAGGGAGGGAGGGGAGAAGTAATCACTCTTGGTTTTTGATACAGAATGAAGTTATTACCAGCTGGTGATGGATGAAGCTGGAAAACAACGACAGAAAGTAAAAGTCTTGGAGAGAAAAAATGGTGAAAAAATGCCCGTCATGGGAAAGTCAAAACCCACAGACTGTTTTAACAGACGAATGGGGTCTGAATACAATCAGTGCAATGTGTGAGAGTGTCAGGAATAAAGATGGGTCAGCCAGGCAGCATTTTCTTTATGGCTCATAATCCCGTGGGTGGGGAGGTATAGAGCTAAGCATCATGGGACTTCCCCGAGTCCCCCAGAGACCAGACGGCTAATTTCCACCTCACCGCTGCTTTGACTTGAAGAAACAGGGAGAGGAAGAGTGAAAAAAAGGCAAGAAAAAGCATGATGTGAGCACAAAAGAGTTATTAGACCTGATGATTTCTCTCGAGTAAACACAGCAGACACAAAAAAATATTCTGTTTATCATGTTAAATGAGTGCAACAACTGGTTGAATCGTTTGAAAAGTGAAATGAATTAACAATTTGGGGAATTAATTGAGTATTTAAGCCATTTATTATAGATATTGTTCAACACTTTTGAAAATAAGGATTCTTTTTTCACTGACACTGCAATTGCAATATGATTTGCTATATAAGAGGGGAATTATTATTCTCATTTCACTGAGAAACTGTGATTTTTTTACGAATCTGTAGCAAACAAAGATGTTATGACACACATTTTACCTCATATATATATAATATTGCACCTCCTGCAATTTGATTAGTAATAGTTGCAATTTTGATGAAATTTTGATGTAGGAAGTCCTATTTGAGTAGCATATTAAT